>NW_024539308.1:0-164638 GCF_016758775.1 Suillus clintonianus
AGGGTAGTAGGAGGTGATGCATCACCAACTAAAGTGATGCATCAGTAATGCATTACATTCTGCATTAGGATGGTGGTTAATGCATACGCGTCTAGCAACGCTGTTGCATTACAAAACTCTGCTAATTAGCCTATTCCTGTGCATTAAAATGACATTATAGCCTGTCATGCCCCCATTGTCCACGCACAGAAGAAAATGTACACCACTACTTGTTAACATGCCCTCAATACCGCCAAGAGCGTCACACACTCGTTCGAGCGCTAGGAAGAAAAGCAACATCCATCCCATATCTATTAACAGACAGCGAAGCCACACCGCACCTTGTACAATACATAAACGCAACTGGAAGAATGAAAACCACATTCGGTGAAATCACCATGCTACCGAAACGAGCAGACTGACAGACACCCCATCGCAGATCAAACCCCACGCACACAGTATCAAACGAACACAATCGCACACCACGACATCACGACATTACAACACTACCTCAACATCTAATCCAAGCGTACAAACCCCCAAATAATCTTAAAACACCCCCATATTCACTCGCTCATACGGAATCAAATCCTCTCATGAAATCAGTCAAAACTCTTCAGAAACCATCTTTTCGTCACTCAAAAGACCTTTCTTTATCCCTTTTTTGCATTCAAATAGATTCCTATACCAATCGCCTCGGTGATCGAGAACGTGTCCAGACGACCCATACTTAATCAGATACTTCATCGCGCGACTCATATAAAGTCACCTCTCCTTCGTTAGATCGCATGTCTAAAAACGCGCGGCGGGAACGGCGGACCGGTGGAGGCAAGCCTCACACCGGGGCATTCATGGATCTAGAGGTGCGGGGGGGCACAGGAGCCCCCAAGACTAGATAGAACTGTCTTACATAGAGATACTCTCAAAGACAAAAATCAGGAATTAAAAAAAAAAAAAAAAAAAAAAAAAAAAAGGTTGGACGCGCGCTCTGGGCTGGAAATTCTCTACTCGGGAACGGTGGCACGGAGTCGCCTTTCTGACCCGGAAACTTGGAATGTATGGATAGGAAGAACGGTGGTATCAAGGACTGTAAGAACACACGTTTGGTACATAAATGACTCCCAAGTGAGTTCAAGTAACTTAGGGAGTAAGCGTCGTGGCTGATACCGCACTTGTCATACTAGTAGAGGCTATTAAACGACCCACCTTCCGAATCCCTGGGACCTGCTTTCAATCGCAGCTTAACGGCGCCCTTGAAGAACCTGCTAGGCCAGCACCCCAGAACCCCAAGTTCCCCGGTTTCGACATTTTCAGATAGATAGCAAGTATACAATGGACGTGCCAGGCGTCGTAGCGAAGTACTGCCAGTAGCATGGATGGCGGATGAGACCAGCGATTTGCAACAGTAGAGGGCCTCGTCGACCTGAGACTTGGGTGCGTTTGATAATTTGGTGCTGATGACTGCTCGTATCATGCGGGGACGTGCAGAGTATTATTACGAGCGTGAGTGAGAGAACACGAGCTGCTCCTACATTGAGGAGCAGTCCAGTGATGGGTTCAGCAGTGATCGTCTCACCGCGGCAGCTCCTTAGGAACTGTTCCCTAACATTGACGCTCGGCAAGGTAGTCGCGAAGATGTGGGTTACACACTTGTCTTCTTCGGGAACCCATCCCCGCCATGTTCAATGAAGCAAGAATTTTGCTGAAAAGCGGACAGCGTCTGCACACCGGCAACGGAAGCGAGAAGATGGAAAATCTCGTTCACACAAACGCAAAACCATGTGGCGTGTCTTACGATGATATGAGGATCTGAGAGTGTTCCCGCTGCCCCAACGGTACCAGCGGCCGTAGAAAGTGTCGAGGTAGCAGTAGGGGCAGGTGGTTGCTGCGATGATCGTGCGTTCTGTGTCGCTGAACTGGATTGCTGCGTGGCATGGGGGTTAGGAGGCCGAGAGGAGCTAGCAGCCGACTTCTTTCTTGCGTGATAGTTCCTCTGCATGAGGGTCAGTGAATAGACAAGAACCGAGAAGCAAAAATTTACAGGCTTGCCGCTTGTGCATGGAACCTCAACCACAGGTGGCTCTTGTAACTCGGTGTCGGATCCATTTCGTCTGCTTAGTATGCCAGAGACAAAGTTTTGAGCCATGCTGAGGGGAGGTCGAGATTGGGTATCAGGCTCAGTCGTCGTGTGGATAAGGGCGGCGGTGCCAGAAGGAGTGTAAGCGACCAAGGAAAAGTTGGTGTGATGATATGGTATGACGGTCACGTCGCCCGTGAGATGGAACACTGCGGGATGTAGAGAACTAAGAGTTCTGTCAAGTGGGACTCTCCCATTATACAGATGAAATCACATACATTTCGTGTATCGTCAAAGAATGCTTGAGGTATTCGACGAGCGTCTTGGATTGCTGGGGGTCGTCGTCGTGTAGCATAAGTCTAGGATGTAGATGTTTGAAGCAATGAACTTCTAAGGAACATGCGACATACTTTTGATAATGGCTTATTGACGGTGTTTTGTGATGAACGAATCAGTGTGGGAGGGTTTCAAATGTACTGGATGCAACATACCTTCTAGGAGGATGAGCGAACTTATTGTCAGTGTGATGAGATTGAACATACATTTTCTGACAGAAAGTTGTCAAGGCCAGCGTTTCTGACCACAACAGACACATCCCAAATGTACATGTGATTATCATTGCAGCCAACGACGAGTGGCTTTCCATCTGCAGAAAATGTCGCGCAGTTCAGGTGGTCTTCATGGCGGAGTGGTGTTCCAATGAGTTGATTGTTTTCGAGGTTCCACAGTTGTACTGTGTTGTCGCCGAGTGATGTGCATGCGATGACGCGCTCTTTAGGAGATGACTCATAGTGAGATGGTATCAGTCCAGTTGTTTGACTCAAAAACCGCGATCTGAGTCAAGGTGGCCGTATCAAATTTCGTGATGGAGTGGACTCCCCAGTGATGAGTGTCTTTCCAGCCAAGATCCATGTTAGGCACCAATGAATTCCTGGGAGTGTTTTGAGCAATTCGCCTGTGTTTGCATCCCAAATTTGAGGTTGCGCCCGTACCGGTGGGTGGCAATCATCTTGGCATGGGGTGAGTAGCAAACCTTGAACATGTACGAATGTCCTGTCTTTCTTGGTCCCAATATTGTCCCGCCACTCTCGATATCCCACAATCTGAACATTCCATCATGAGATCCACTCACTACTCGCCCTCCGCCTGGACTCCAGCACACAGACACCAGTACTGCCTTTGTATGCCCCGTCCATTTTTTGGTGACCTTGCCAGTGTCGATGTCCCACAATCTCACTGCGCCATCCTGACTCCAGCTGCTTACTACCGTCTTGCTGTCTGGTGACAATGCTATGACTTGCATTCCCTTTTCTTTGTCCTCCCATTCCTCTCCGACCTGCATGCTCTTCTCCAAGTTCCAGATTCGAATTGGCCATCCCATGAACAAGTGACGGTCCGCTGTTTATCGGGTAGGCGTAGCACGCCTGTCATGCCATGGCCACCAGTGCGTCCTTTTATCTTTTGGCGAGGCTTTGTCGCTGACGTTGCTTGCTTCGCAGGGGCTGGGCACGCCATGATTTTTGTTCGGAGGCTCACCTATTAATGGACGCGGTACAATTGCAGCTCTCAACATCAAATAAAATGCCGCACGAATCTATCACTCCCTTGATCAGAGTCACCAGACGTACACAAAAGACGAATTCGGTATCAAAGCTGCGACGGAGTGGGCGTTTTGTTTGATTCAGAGTCAAGGAGGGAGGAAGGAACGTCGTTCTTCAAGCTCTACAGGTACGTCTTCCTTGCTTCTCGTAATTCTTCACAGGTTCAGCACTGGCTGTGTAGATCAAGCGCCCAACTCTCTTTTCAGACAATATGCCACTTTCGGCATCGCCCTGCTACCAAACAAGTCCGCATTCATGTATATTCACTGTCGAGCCCAATACTCTCATCCTACATCATCCAACTGGTCTTTGTTCAGTTTGAGGTCCCCATAACCCAAGTGGATCACCGACGATGCAGTGTCCATGATACGAAAAAAAACAAATTGGCAGTTTCTTCGTCACTGGAAGTAGTAAGAGATGATCTCTGGGATGTCCTGTCGAAATGTTAATGTTTGGCAGCGCAAATCTCGGGAACTCATAGACGTGTCGTCAATCCATCAGTCGGAAAAGCTCAGCGCTCTTCTGATTTACCTAGCCAAACAAAATCTTTATCGTTTGTCGATTTGACTCGCCCACATTCATTTTCAACTCCGCGATGAATGGTTAAAGATATCTCACTCGCCTCAAATCGAAGTCAAACCAAAGCACATGATGCTTGACACAGCCAGTCACGATTGGATTCCCTCACTTGGTCCGAACCTTCAAGCACAACAACATGGGCTCTAAGAAAGAGAAGCCCATCCACTCTCTGATCGCGGGTGCGACTGCTGGAGCAATTGAAGCGTCAGCAAAGTGAATCCCACTGCCAGAGGTATTGCTCATATTCAGAAGATAGATTCGTGACATACCCCACTGAGTTCGTGAAGACCCGGTCACAGTTTGGTGGACAGGTGGGTCATCCTTTTCTCCCAGCATGAAAACTGACTGGTGTATTGCTTGACCAGCGAGAGCCACCTTTGACTATCATCCGCTCGACTTTACGCGAAAAGGGTGTAACGGGTCTGTATTCGGGTTGTTTGGCACTCGTGATAGGCAATTCAGTCAAGGCTGGTGTTCGGTTCGTGAGCTATGACCACTTCAAGAGCATGCTCGCAGATGCGGAGGTAATTTTTGTCGAACACCGAGAAAGCGAATTGGCTGAGCATATTCGAAGGGCAATGTCAGTGCGCCTAGAAGTCTAGTGGGTATGTGAGCTCGGTGTGGGGAATGAATTTCTCTGACGATGAAAATAGCTGGTCTTGGAGCTGGTGTGATGGAGGCTATCTTTGCTGTTACCCCTTCAGAGACTATCAAGTATGCATAGGCTTCTTCTTGTTCTGTTAATCTCATTCTTGTCCTTTGTCACTTCAGGACCAAAATGATCGATGATTCTAAACGTCCAAATCCGCAATATCGCGGTCTTGCTCATGGAACGATGTCTATAATTCGACAGGAAGGCATTCTCGGCATATATCGAGGGGTCTTTCCCGTTGTGAGTGTTTCTGATGTGTATATAATGTGTTTTCTAATAGCGAACCCTAGATCATGCGTCAAGGATCAACATCTGCTATACGTTTCGCGATATACGGGAGACTCAAACTGTTTATTCAGGGAACCACGCGACCAGGGCGACAGCTGCCTCCAGGAATCACGTTTGCAATCGGTGCAGTAGCTGGTTTGGTGACAGTCTATACGACACAACCGCTGGAGTAAGCACTGTCCCTGTACGTGCTGATGAGTGCTTATTGTTTTCTACAATCACAGCGTGATCAAGACGCGGATGCAGTCGCTATCAGCGCGCCAGCAGTACCGTAACTCTTTCCACTGTGGATATAGGATCTTGACTGAGGAGGGAATCTTCCGGTTTTGGACTGGCACAACGCCACGACTGACTAGATTAGTAGTGCGTTGATTTCATCGTGTGATATTGAAGTCATTCAATTTTTGCTTCTGTAGATCAGCGGAGGCCTCGTGTTCACGGTCTATGAGAAGATCATTAGTGTCATCGGTGGTCGGGAGCAGGAGTAGCGATCCACACAAGATGTTATCTCGAACCAAGTATGCCACCACCAACGTACTCCTCATGAGCGCGATATGAATGTCTGAATGTGCGGACGGTCTTCCACGCCACATCAACCTCATCTCTTTTACATCCTGGTACTATTCAAATCACCATCGGTATGTCAAGTACGCTATCTCGTTCAACGACAGCTGCATCCAACTTACGAAAAGATAAAAAACGGCGGTACATCAAGGTATCAGGTAGTAAGCGCTACAAGATGCTGCATAACTTCTGCGAAAAGGTCAGGAAGTATGACATGGATTTTTCATGATAAGTTAGCTACCGTACCGACAAGAGCAACGTTTTCAAGCTTAACGAGTTGACTTGCTCCATGTTTTGTCGGTCATCGCATATCCCACGTGTCTTTGCTGGACGGAAACGTTTGCCAAAAGAAAGTACTGTGGACAAGTGGGCATTTATTTCAACCTTCTCCTGTGATATGCCCCAGATAGTGATGTTGCCTTTTTCTTCAGCATTCACGCACAGCATAATCATGTCTACGTATGTATTCACAACACTATGTCCCATCACTGTTATGTCTAAGCTAATCCATTATGTGAATTGAGGCCTGCGCGTGTTATCCATGGGACCATGCTCCGCCATGCGTAGTTGCCTGCCAAGGGTCCGCAAGACTAAATGAGCTAATCTTCATCACAGTAGCAAGAGCAACAATGGTATCGTTCGTGGACTTACAGTTGAAGAAGCGGTCGGATGCCGGTGCAAGCGCAGATCGGTCACTGCGGTGCTCACGGAGGTACCAAGCGCCTGACGTTCGAAGCCTCAGTGAAATGGATACAAAGTCCCCCCCTGTCACCTTCAAAGCTGTCAAATAGCCACTACATATCCACGTCCGAATGACATCTGCCCAACAGCAACCGGATGATCATGCTTAGGGTGGTTCGTTTCCACCGCGAATTGATGTACTCTGGTGGGGCTAACAAGACATTATTATGTGAATGCAACGTTGATCCAGACCAGTCTCCTCGAAGGAATGTATGGTGTACCTAATTCCTGCAACATACATAATTGAGATTCATCTACATCATCGTCAGGTTCCTCTCGGCAATTAATCTCCGAATTCTCCCTCCTCGGCAGGCGGATATGAAGCACTACTGAATGGCGTAACCGGGGGTGACAATGGTGGCAAAAGGGTGTCGGGCAAGATATGGTGTTCGGAGTCTGGAATTGACCTGCTGCCCGTCGTGGCAAAATTGGACGTTGGTGTCAGGCACGTTGACATATTGCCGAACCGCAATCGAGAAGGTGCTGGACTGATTTCTGGGCTTTGCGGTGTCCAATCTCCATACAGACCATGACGTTGTCGCTCCTCGGGAGTCACAGGAGACGGCGAGAACATGAGGTTAGGCGACATGGTGAAGCCCAACGGCGAATAGGGTGACAGGGGAGATACTTCGCCCATACAGCCCTCTCTTTTTTTGTTGTTTTTCTCCTCTCCAGCCAGCAGAACCGGATCGATTTGGTTGAGTTGTATGATCTGGGTACAAACGGGGCTCGACAGTTGAAGACGCTGCAGTTCAGGGGGGAGCGAGTCCGAGATGTTTTCGGGCCACAGAGCGGTCAACCTGTACTGGTCATCACTCGTGTTGTCCCGGTAAATATCTGCCAGAGACGGTAGGTCCCCTGGCTTTGCATTAGAATGACTACGCAGACTAGCGATGTCCAAGGTCAAAGGGTGCAAGCCTCCGCGCGAGGAGCCGACGCGAATTTGCCTCAAATGTATGTCGCTGAGGTCTTGCAGGGGGGAATCAAGCAAGGGTGGTGGGGGACGCAATAATAGCTTAGAGGAATTTCGCAAGTGCAAGGACGGCGAAGGGGTGGATGGAGAGCAGTTTGAAGTGTCGAGGGAAACAGCGACATTTCCAATTTTATCGAGTGGACCTCCGGGAAACCGCCAGCCTGTTTCAGGGGAACCCAGCCGGCACAGCGAACCTTTGGATTCTTCAAGTTGCTCCTCCTTCAGCTCGTGAGAGGTCATCTTCTCCTGGACTAGTGCGATAAGCTCCGGGTTGCCGCTTCGTTTGAAGGTACATGTAGGACAAGCTTTGACGAACTGTGCAGTAAGCTCTTTTGGGACCCATGAGTAGTGCTGGCGGATGATAGCGCAAGTTTTGTCCCGACCGCCGTGGTTGGACTCTTCGTGGCAGTAACAGAAGAGTTCATATAGCTGCTCCTGAACGGCGACTGGCCTGTTCTCATGGAGGATGACAACTGGTACCTCGCCGTCATCTTCTGCGTCGGGTGTACTGAGCGTGAACATCTTGCGGACCCAGAAGCGAAACTGTGGTGTCCCAACAGTGCATGCGTCCGGTTGGTGTAGCACATCCCAGATCTTGTCGAACATGCACTGAGATATGAGGGCCTTATCACGCTTTCGCGGGGACAGCGACTCCAGGTATCCGGTCTCTAGGCGTTTGTACTGGGTATATGTGGGAAATCCAGGTTTGTCCGCCGTGTCTAAGATTGGTGATGGAGGGCACTCGTCACCGTTCTGATTATCGGAAAGGGCAGGACTGGAAGAATGTGGGAAAGCAACTCGCCGCTCGTATGGCTTTGATCCAGACCGGGCGCGAGATTTTCGCTTTCGTGAGACAGCAGGCATTACCAAAATAATCCGCGTTGTAAGTTCAAAGAGTGTGAAGTAGCTGTGAGGGGATGGTGGTAAATATGACACTATGTAGTGCGGTCGATAAAGGTCGAACCTAATAAGCTAGCGGCTGACCGTGACGCGATTCTTCACGTGATCAAAAATCAACGATCATGTTAGCGTAAAACGACCAAATGAATAAATGACATCGTCATCTATTGTTATAAGTGTGAATGGTAATGCGTAATGCAGATATGTGCAAGGTTATGATGTGCAAAGTCCCCATGTGCAAGAATGACCAGTAAAATGTTTGTGGTGAAAGAAAGATATGCAATGAAATAAGCGAAATCCCAATAACCTGCACGCCGTAAATGCACGTATGGCTTGGACAAGTGCTCAGCACCCTCCGTTCAATCTATTCTTAGGTACTGTCTGATTAAAGCTGGGGGAGCTCCACCCAGTGAGATTAAAGTTAGTATAAGCTTCCTTGTATCTGGAAAATATTTAGCAGACCCCGGATGTCTTAGTTTGGATTACGGCTTACGTCTCGATGTAAGTGGCGGTCGGGAATTCCGGGGGATCACACCCAATATTGTGCGCATTTGAAGGCTGATAAACGCGAATATAATCAATCAACATGGTCGCAGGGAACTGGAGGTTCTCGAAATCAATCCCTCCGAAATTGAGTGAAAATCCAAGGTTGGCAATGATATACTACAGTGTGGTCAGTTATTTCATGCTTGCTGCGAGAGAGGTTGTTATACCATGGGCTCCTGAGAAATGAGACGGGCACCAATCTCGGTCTCAGTATCGGGTCCAAGTCCACCAGAGTAAATTGTCCAGACGGCCTCGCCGCTACTGATCCAAGTGATGTATCCGGCGTCGAACCTGGAGTAAATATAAGCACTAAGCATGGATTGTGGTTGGACATCTGCAAACCCCGGTTTGTATTCAAACCCATAGATGCTGTAGCAACCCTTGTCAAGCTCATAGCAATCTTGGTCCGTAAGCGAAAGACCACTAGTAGTCTGTTGATACGCCCCTACAACACAGCTGTAAGGCACAAATTCGCCATGCAGAAGGAGCACATACCTCCGTGGTAAGGGTTTAGGACAGTGATGTCTGAATCATAAATCTTCAAATTGTCGGAGGTGTTCAGCCATATGTATCCCGCCTAAGAGAGTCAGTAACAGCCCGGTCATTCACAATCCAGACCTACGTTGAATGGAGCCCATTGTACTGATTGAGAAACCTTCATGAATTTGTGAGTCAACGCCGATTGGAACTTAGAGTAGGCGAACCTTGCCAATCCCACTATCGACCGTCGCTTCAAAGATATCGATCTCCGGCGCGGAACGACCGACATAATCGCCATTTGCACGGACTGGACCGGGGTGTGATTCACCAGGGCAAGTACAGGCAGACAGCCGTTGACCAGGCAAAAATGACTGTAAAATATGTGAGATCAATGAAGATCGAAATTTATGCAGTGAACTGACCAAGACGTCACCATGAGAAGGATCACCATTTTGAAGAGCGGCGAGCGGCTTGGATGTCCCCGGATAAGTTTGATTCGGCAATGTGCCGACGTCACAACTGTCGTATGAATATGGCCACTGAAATATTCTGATTTATACGGCCCCCTCGATAGTGACTCACTTACCAATCCTTCTAAAGTAGCCCCGAAGCCTGCACGACCTTCGGTGATAGTTTTAAAAACCAAAGCATTGAGACAACAATAGACGAACCTAGATTTCCCATTGTCCAGCTTGATAGAAACCATTAATCACTTTCTCGTTTCTGAAAACGCACAAACTCACACAGCAGGCCAAAGACCACTTTGATAGCACTTGTTCAGCAGAACACGATTGCCTTATGACAGTCTACTTACTGGACATTGTTGGATCCCGGTAGAATAACAGAAGCTACGTCTCAGTGATCAGTAGACATCAACAGTAAAAAACATATGCGTATCTCACTCTCGATGAGGCCGCCTGTGAAACAGAATTTATTCCTTTAGGCACTCATTAGCGTCGAACGCAACATAGCATCAGACTCGTTACCATGTTTGGACCTACGAAACACTGCATCCCTCAGCGTGCCACGAGGAGAGAATCTTGGCTTACCATGGCCGACTTATATGTAAGATTGTGGTTTGAAGCAGGATCGGCCTTTGCCAACGTGAGTTGCAATGCGCCTCCTTTCGTTGTTACTTGGCTGGGATCGTACCATTCCAAATCATTCTGTGAATTTTTTTCAGTCTTATAGCATCTATGTGGACGACCTTGACTAACCGTGCCCCAGTAGTGCAGGCTTGGAGCTTCCCAGTATGGATCGTCTCCAGGATAAAATGACCGTCCTTCAACCTGAAACTCGTCAGAGAAAACGAGGTCCCACATATCGTTTGGGTTCATGTACGATGCCTTGGTGTAGGCTTCCTTCGGAGTATCGACGTCTATGACGCCACGGTTGCCAGGCATAGATGGAATCTGCCCCGTTGCATTGGTGCCGCCAAGATTGAATCCACCTTGAGGAGTTGGTTTCTTCCTGGATAGGTGACTGTAGATGGGAAACACTTCACCCGACCATATCAGCTGCTGAGTGCTGCATGCGTCTGATAGTAAGATGCACCAACTTACCGAGGCTATCGGAGGAATATTAGTACAAGAATGTTTGTGCAGTGGCACAACTTACAATAACATGAACATCAAAACGACTAAGAAAAATAGGCATCCCAGGTTCGCAATCCCTCGCGCAGTGAAAATGTGACCTCCCTTGTCACTCTTAAGATCACGCTTTGGGTCCGGAGTGTGAAGGTAATCATCTGGTTCTGGCGTGCCTGCATGCAGGGCGCTCGCGCCCCAGTCTTCGGGATTGAGTTGCAAGGCATACTGCAGACAGATGTCATCAATAGCACAGGTTATGGGGAAGAGCGTTGACATACTTTGTCGGCAAGCGAATTCTATCCGCACGTTTAATCAACCAAGGACACTGGGTATTATCTCTGAAGCTTACTTCATACGTTGGACTTGCAGACCTGCTTGGTCCCGCAAATCCCATGCCATACTCGCTCGCTGTCGACGACGACCTGGAACGACCAGCATGCTCCCTGGGAGGCAGCAAGCTAGTCGACGAGACGCCATATTCCTGTCTCAGCAGAGGAGAGTTCATGTCGTGACAGTGTAAGAACCAGCTTTACGCTGCCTTCAGGTTGAGGAGTACGTAGAGCGTAGAGTAAAGAACGTGGTGCAAAAGAATGTGTGTAGTAAGGTTGTCACCGTGTTGGTAGACTGGGCAAATTGCATTGAAATTGGTGCCCGACAATTCGTAAGGTTTTTCGTAAAGTTTCGTAACATCTGTCAGTTCCGTGTGATTGTGTGAAGAGTGAACGGGGCTCTGGCAGTGGCATATGTACTTAGCATGTTCTGCAGTAGTGACAAGCGATGATAGGTATACATGGAGCGATGAAGGGGACTGCGTTGTTATTCTGCCTCATCATGTTGAAGGACCGCATCAGCAAGATCATCTGCCTTGGGATTTCTCGCGGTTACTGCGACCGACAACTTCAAAATCTGTTTGAGAAAGGATTCCGTGGTGGGTCCTATCGTAGCAACTTTGACTAAGTGATGATGTTCTGCAAGTTGGCCGCGCTTCTCCGTGCTCGAATTGACCGTAGGCAGGACGAAGTGATTCCGTAAGACTGGAGTCACGAATTCAGCTACTGAAGGGGCGAAGTAGACGACCCATCCCCAGGAGAATCCCTCTCCTGTAATAAATCTCAAAAGTGCTGCAAATATAAGGCAGCGAAATACTTTCCTTTGACACGTTGCAAGGCAAGCGATAAATCGTGAGGAAATGTGGATGAACCTTTTGTGGCATAGACCTGGAGAGGGTCTAATGCAACACCAGCCGACTCCAGAAGCTTCGGTAACGTGTCACGATTTTTATCTCCAGTGAGGTACAGAAGTTTTCTGTTTGTCCCGTCCGAGGGAAGATCCTTGAGTATAAATGCTGCAAGGCGTTCTGCAGTCCCCGTCTCTGAACCACCCCGAATATCTCTGGGTGAATACAGAGGAATCTTCTCACAAAGATCACGAAGCGCGACCGATGTAGCTTCTCCAACTGCATAGAACGGCACAGACCACCAGTCTGTCTGGTCGTGAGGTCGATGTGACGCGTTCAACCAATAGATCATACCAGATTCATCCTTGAGAAGTGTGTCGTTTTCAGCAATGATCAGTGAACGGGCAGCCTCGGACCATGCCTCGACGGCTCTCTGGCTCGTTATTATGACTCCAGATAGGCTCTGATTCTCTGGACCGATGCTCAACCTGCGTGCTAGCTCCTCGCGGCCAACTATGACGGTCTCTAGTACAGGAACTGATATTGGATGGTATCCGCGAGACCTGAAGGCATCTTCATATCGATCTGGGTTGTCTTGGGTAGCAGCTCTCAGAAGCAGGACATTGGACATTGGACTGTGCCAGTAGTGTTTTCGAAGTGATTTCTGTAGAATCTGGATTGAGGATCACGAGAATATCACCTTGCTTGCAAAGGTCATATGCCTCGAAATCGGGACTAGAGCAGCCAAATACTATTATACAAACATCGTTAAATAACAACAATTTCAGTTCTGAACCGACGGTCACGTTCAACAAACGTATACATCCATGTCGATCTCCATGGGACTCGATTATGCTCTGGCGCAGCTTACCATGAATAATACCTGTGCAATAATACACAAAAGATTCAAGAAGGCAAAAGCGTAAACGAAGCGAGTTGTTGGACTTTCAGTGCGAGAAGTCACGTGATCTCGACTTATCTATGCTGGACCACGCTTCCCCGACTCGTAGAGGAGGGCTTTGTTTTGATGATCGGTCGAAAACCCTGTCAACAAGAGCGTACGTGTGCGAATACTTTAAGTAATTACATTGAACAATTGATCGTACAGGAAATCTTGAATGGAGGCTAGCGAAATTGGAGCAATTCGTTAAATGCTATTCGACGATTTGCTGAACTTCAAGCTGCGCGATTTCTGCTGCAGTGGTTAAAATGAAGGTCACATGAATAAAGATTCACCATAAAAGCAGCAAGAGGCAGTAGAGATAAGACATTGAAAACAACTGAGATTGAAGGTAAGAAAAGCCCAGAAAGTCCGCTCCAATCAAGCAAGGTGCTAGACGGCAACGCCGGCCCCTATTGAATGAAAGTCGCATGACCCAAGACTATCGCAACGTATATGAAGTCTTCCCACTGTCACAGCCCCATATAATCAACTCTCCTCTTCAAAGGTTTTCGAGTGAATTACGATGGCTAACTCAGAACTCTGGTCGTCGCCCGTGGTGCAGACCCTCTTTGCTCGTTCACCTCCCGCTCCCCTCACGGCGAAGAACATATGGCACCAGGATCTAACAGCTCAGATCAACCAGCTGCCAGCTGGTCCCAATGTCAAGGCTGGTAAGTATTCAAATCCAAGGTGCTTAGAAGCCTCCGTTGATGGCGATACGAGTCCTCCACCTGCTCAATGATAATTTCAATGGCTGTCACGAGATTACACAAACCCAAGAAGGCAACCCCTATGCTGATCACATGCACTCCATCGCCCATAGGCGTGAGCCCGACTACGAGAACTCCAAGTATTAATGGGCTTGTCTGAGATTTCCTATGCGTGGCTTATAAGCATTACTTCAGGTATTGGATTGGACGATTCTCCCATGAGCACTTGCCGGACATATACTCGCCTGGCGGCACCGTTACTCAGGCTAAGCAGGAAATGGACAAGTTTGTAGATGCAGTACAATCTGTTGAAGCTTCTGGAACGGGGGTCGCGGACAATGAGAAGAGGCAGTGGGAGGAAATGACGAAGCTTGCCAGAATCCTGATTGACTCGGAAAGAGAACTTTAACTTTGAAACTGCACTTGCCGTAGCTTGCTTGTATCCTGTAATATCTGCTCGTGAATTATGCCATGATCCGAAAGATAAGGCTGATGTGGTGTGGAGGACGGCCCGCAGATTTTGATATCCATATCGCGCTCTCGAGGGGTAAGTACGTTGGTGATAAGAGACTGAGTTCGAGAACATCCTGCGTGAACCGCCACTCCTGCTTCCAATCCAAAACCGGAAGATTGCCTCCTCAGTCACGGCTCTATCTCGTTTCAAGATTCAAGGCAATACATGAATTACTTACGAATAAGGAGAGACACTTTGTCAAAAGCATCAAGGCGACAGAACGTCAGTGTCATTCGTCGCCGCTATGTCGTTGCGCTGGCACGCTGCAGGGCCTGCGACGAGTAGATGCACTTTGTGTATGTATCAAACATCTATAGCGAGTCCATCGAGGGCGGCGGGGATATAGAAGAGACAATAGTAAGTGGAGCAGTCACAGGTTGATTTACTACCTCACCATGAGGAAGCGATTCATTCCTTGAGTCAAAGGCTGGTGAAAAATCTCCTCCGGTTGCCGCGTAATCCACGTACTAGTGCTCCGACTGGCAGTACTGGCCACTTATGCGGCTTGGATACACATAGACACTTGGTCAGACTCAGGCTGCGTCTTCTGTCATGCCAGTTGTGGTTCACGATGCATGATGAATGGTTCGTGGTAGCTCGGAGCGGTGACTGTGTGCATCTGAGGGGATTAACCGTCAACTTAAAAATCATAAATCATTATGTAAGTTGAGGGACGTCCTGCTGCCTACTGCTACATGCTTTTACGCATGCCCGCTCCCCAGTGGCACCCCTGCTAGACCAACACATACGCAGAGGCCACGCACCTGGACTCGCGGAGGCGTGAAAAGCGCTCAAATCTGAATCACAGGCCATCATTGTTAGACAAGATCTGGGATCTAGTACTGTCAGTGCACCGAATGGATTGAGCGCATTGGACCACGATGATTTCCTTTCTAGGTTCGTAAGATGTCACGGTTGACGCTAGCAAGTCCGACGCAAAACATGACGAAAGCGAGGTGCCAGCTGTGACCGGTTCACCCTCCATGAACAGGCTGATCGTCGTGCAGGAGCAGCGCATGAAATCTTCTGTGAATGTCGTGACTTGGAAGAGTCGACCACTGCGGTCGCATTCCGCAAGCCAAAGCCGAGACCCCCAAACCCGATGTCGGGACCACTCAAAATGACGCATCCGATTTATCTTCTCTAAGCGAGCTGGACAGTGATACTGATGAGAGGCCTGTGAAGAAGACTACATCCAAGACAAAACCTGAAGAACAACCAACCACAACGCGTCAAGTGCAACGCGCGCCAGCCATGCTCATTACCTCAGGACCAGCGCTCGTTGTACTTGAACCGGGAAAACAGTTAGAAGGTGGCACCCTTGGTACGTCAGCTAATAGCCATAGCTGCACCGATTCACGTTTAATGACATTTGTTATTGTTAGTTTGGGCTAAAGCAGGTCAGACCTTGATGAATAGAGCCTGACAGTCTGATGCTGATGTGACTCCATTTAGACACGTATCCATGGTGGCCTGCAGTTGTTTGGGAACCAGATGACCCAAAGATTCCGGAAGACGTCAGGAAGAAGAAGCCTCGAGATAATTCGCGTCATATTGTACAATTTTTTGACCCCACATCGTCTTGGTAAACCTCCGACAATTAACAGTCGAATTTAGCTGATACCTATTCAAACAGGACATGGGTTACCATTGGCCATATGTTATTATTGGGTGAGGATGATGGTAGGTGCTCACAGAGTTTCGTGTCTGCCACTGCTAATTCGCTCATTAGGGGTCGACGCTTCGCTACTTTCCCCAACTTCGACGGTCCAAAAGTGGAAAACACACAGGATTAAGAAACAATGTCGGGAAGCTTTCCAGTAGGTCCTCTTCTCATCCCTCACATGTTCCATAAGAACACGTTGCTTTCAGACGCGCCTTGGCAGAGATGGAAACGGATGCAGATAAACTTGCTCATGAAACAGAAGATCTTGCGACGGAGGTCACAATTTCTGATTCTTTAAAGGAGCAAGGTTCTGCCGATGTCGATACGGGTACTTCAGTTGAGCAAGGTTCTGCCGATGTCGATATGGGTACGATAGTTGAGCAATTAGCATCAGCATCATGATCGAGGGCTTCTCTCTGTGCTGATGCCCAGATGAGGGTTCAAACCGTTCACGCATGAAAGGTTAATGTATGTTATGTAAATTTGTCCATAATTGTCCAATGATTGGATGCGTTTTGAATCGCTTCGAAGTTCCCACCACTCGACGAAATAAGGGTCAGAAGCAAGTTAGACATGTTTTATGCAGGTTGTCAAGAATCTACAGCCCTGAAAATGCTACAGAGATATCTCTTGGTGGCGAAGAGCAGTAGCAAGTCCCAGTCCGTGATCTCGAAAGAGATATTTCAAAAGACCGCTGGGAAACATGTTGTCTTATGTACCGGCCAAGATTTCTTCTGATGATCACGGTCGCACTGTTGGTGAAGTAGAGTGAGACGGACACAAGAAATAGACGTGCGAGTACTTGCATAAATTGCTGTTTTGCACCTGTGGCGTAGTGAGACCCGGGTGAACTAAAGAACGAGAATACCATCATACCGAGAGCATTGCAAGAGCTTTCCTATGCAAGCTGACGTAGCACCGCCACCAAAAGTTTAAGAACAACAGCAAAAATACCTTCGCTGATTCAACCGCGGCGCTCTGCGGTTGAGTCCTTTCCATTAACAAAGTACTTAGTACTCTCTCATGATCATGCTCTCAAAGTCGGTTAAGTGCCTATTTGATCAGTACTACTGTACGAGCGTCAAGAGGCGTCAAGCGCTCCCATCTGGACCTCTTCGTTAGCCCTGCAGGAGGTTGTGTAATTTTAGGTAGGGGTTACATGCCGCTGTCATACTTATTTAGGAGACACATATTCACCACAAGAACATAACGTGCAGTGAAACTGGCAGTGTGATCGATTTGATCGTTAACAGTGATTCATGGCAACCGACAGGAGATTGGCGCTGGCCAATGTAAGAGCACTGGACGAGCCAAGGGCTTATCAGCATATTAATAGTAAGTCAATAATTAACGAACACCACCTCCTTCCCTCTGATTTCTCCGTTCGATCTCCACTGTGATGTCAGAACAAGAAGTCATCGCTAGTCTCCGCTGGAATAACAACGTATCTGGTTTGTCGGCTCCTTTTATCTGATTTGTGAACGAACTATCGTGCTGAATATTGGTTCCAGTAGTAACCATTACCCTGATATGCTACGAGTACTGTCAGTGACCTTCGATAACCTTCATAACCCTCACTGAGCCTAGTATTACCTAGTGTTTCTGTTCGAGAAAGAGGTACCAAAAGGCTCCTTTTCTATTGATCGAGTACTTATCGTCATGATCGGTGCAGGTCATGTTTGTTTGGGTCAGCGCTCAACCCTTTATCTGCAAAATGACTCCAACCCAGAGCCTGACTGACAATGATACAGGAAAGACAGTGGTCACCGATGTCGTGCCTTTACCTTATCGTGAGCTCTGCCCTGCCAAGGTGTTTTATGGTCGTTCATTTTCTGCTATGCCAGGTCCGATATTTTGGTCTTTTCGTTGCACTGTATGTCGTAGTCGTCTTGTCCTTCATTCTATGTTGACACTGACCATAGGCTTTGCGGCTGCTGTATGTAACGCTATGCTAACCGAGACATCATTAGCTGACTAGCATTAGGGGGAGGTTTGGTGTATATGCCTGAATCAGTGAGTGTATCTATACCTGCTATCTTTAAGGTGTTCCTAATTGAGATGGTTTTAGTCGTACGTCACAAGATCTTTGTACAACTATTGAAATAGTTATTGACCTCTTATTTAGCTGTGAGCGTGCCATATTCAACCTGAACTGGTTTTGCTCATCATGCAATTGAAATAGGCTACCCTCTTGCCGTTTTGGTTCGGGGTTGGGGCTTTTCTGCATATTTTTGCTTCGCTGAAGGCCGGTCCCACATTCTTGCATATAAAAACGCATATCGATTGAGCATTCACAGTCGTTCTTATCTGGCGTCTTTACATCCTGTGCGACCAATCTAAACGCGTACTTTATGTTCTGGTGGGGCTGTTCTTGCCTATTGTCGCCCTCTCCATAGGGATGGACATCTTTTTATATAGTCGACCCTCAGCGTTCTCAGGTGAATTTCTACTTAGATCGGATTCTATGCAAACTGACGTCTGGTTGCATAGTGAAAGAAGTAATCACTGCGAACGTCAAGTACTGCGCCCCTTCCTTCAACATAGGACCTATGCCTGCGATATATGCCTCCATCCCCATCATTTGCTATGATATTTTCCTAGTTGTTCTCTCAGCTTCCTTCCTTGTGAAACACCTAAAAGAACGGAAGGAAATCAAAATGAGGCCCAATATCTATGTACTACTAATTGTTCGATGTCATATCATATACTTCGTCCTGTGAGTTCCCCTTCGTCTAGTAGGCCCTCTTGAAAGTGATAACTGAATCCCACTAGGAATCTGGCAAACCAAGTCTTCTTGGACATATTATGGGCTAGCATTCCGGTGTGATACTACCATGATCCTACAGAGTTTAGCTAACGCATACACGCACAGACACCGGTGATGAGTCTCGCAGAGCTCTTCAACGATACCGCACCATTCATTTGCGCGCCGCGTCTTATCATAAGTATTTGGGATACGCATGCCAACGAAAACTGCGTACAGGTCAGTACGGCGTTCGAAGATTGTGTATGTTGGACTTCGCATCCACAGCACGAGATCTCGTTCGAATGATTTGGCATAGCGGTTACAACATCAGGATCAAGTCAGGATCGATGTAGAACGAGGTGTGCAGGCATGCTAAAAGTGTTCAGTCTCAGGCCCTGGCGGGGTTCCTGATTTTCCAAGGGTAGATCAGGGCCAATTTTTTCTGTAAATCCGTGCACTATCTGATAGTGCAACATAGCATAATTTATCATAGAGGACTAAATACACTCATGGCCCATGGCCCATGGCTCATGACTCCCTCTCCCTCCACCTCGTAAGATGTCACGGTTGACGCTAGCAAGTCCGACGCAAAACATGACGAAAAGCGAGGTGCCAGCTGTCCATGTCACCGGTTCGCCCTCCATGAACAGGCTGATCGTCGTGCAGGAGCAGCGCATGAAATCTTCTGTGACTGTCGTGACTCGGAAGAGTCGACCACGGCGGTCGGGTCCGTCGGGACAATGCTGATGCTGTTTATTTTTTGTCAAAGCATGTCTTGCTACTGCCTGCTGTACCATCAAAAGGAGGTCCGTGAGCTTGAAGAAGGCCTCGTACAAGCTGAAAATAAAGCAAGTCAAAGAATCTCAAGGGGTCGCTTACCCTGGCCAAATTCCCGTGACAATGAAGATTCCGTTAAGCTGCGATTGAAAGCAGGCGCCAGGGATTCGGAAGGTGGGTCGTTTAATAGCCTCTACTAGTATGACAAGTGCGGTATCAGTCACGACGCTCACTCCCTAAGTTACTTGAACTCACTTGGGAGTCATTTCTGTACCAAACGTGTGTTCTTACAGTCCTTGATACCACCGTTCTTCCTATCCATACACTCCAAGTTTCCGGGTCAGAAAGGCGACTCCGTGCCACCGTTCCCGAGTAGAGAATTTCCAGCCCGGAGCGCGCGTCCAACCTTTCGAGCTGCGTCTGTGCTAGACACAGGTTTGAATCACGAAATCAGTTTTATGATAGGAAGCGTGCTTTGGTGAAGTCAGAACGAATCCATTGGAGAGGTAATGAAGACTGTCATCGATGAGGAACAACATCCTAAGGCGAGTGTTACAAATGAAAGAGAATTTGAAGGCGGGGATGGAGAATACTGTGAATTTGCAGGCGGAGGCTAAGAGCCCCAGACTTCGAGGATCAGTGGTCCAGCGGCCAAGGATGGTGTATTGTTCGTCAACTGAGACTGGGGGGAGGAAGGCATGTAATATTTCAAATATGAAACGGTAAAGGACAACCATATAAGTACGGGCGATAATGGTGTTCTTTGCACCAGATGCGATATAAAGTATGTACATAGATCAATTCCATACTCATGACACTGGTATAACAAGTGTCGGAGATGCATATATCGATAGCTATTCCTATCAAATATTATCAAAAGTATTGCGCATATGTTCGAACTAACGTCGTTTGAGGGGCAGAAGGCTCGCCCGGTTTGCCCACAGAGTCTAAGTATTCGGCATATGTTCGAACTAACGTCGTTTGAGGGCCAGAAGGCTCGTCCGGTTTGCCCACAGAGTCTAAGTATTGGGCATATGTTCGAACTAACGCCCTTTGAGGGCCAGAAGGCTCGCCCGGTTTGGCCGCAGGATATTGCTCGGGCATCCGCTGTTCTTCAGCCGGGTTGCCCACAGGGTATTGCTCGGGCACGCGAGCCTGTTGTTTAGCTGGATTGCCCGCAGGATATTGCTTGGGCATCTGCTGACTATCGAGGGCAGGGGGGGTGATGTTCTCCATGAGTAGGTAGATACAAGTGGAGGGAAAGATGGAAAGAGGTGTAAAGAGAATAAATACCCCCCACACGGAATGTGGACTCCGCTGTGGCACTCAAGGTGCGTCCACAATCGTGACCATGTATGTACTAATCAGATTCACAATATAAAATCAAATCAGCGGCGGGAGACTCCGAGAACAGTGGGCCTTCCACAGGCTGCCCTGGGCCGTCTCTTCACTGTAGCACATTTGCTTGAAGCAGTCACCCAGTTGGTGCCCTCCGGTGAAGCACTGGCCATCATGATGGTGCTCTGCTACCTAAAATGGGATGTGGAAAATTACGTATGTGATCATATGTCAATTGTTATGTAATTACTGTACAGCTTGACTGTGAGCCTCTGACTCGGAGCGCTTGAGCAATCACGCGGCGTCAATCAAGTCGATGTCTAAGCACAGAACAGAAATGTTGAAGTTCAGCTTACCTTTCTGACTCCAGTAACAACTTGAATGTAATTGGCGAATCTCCCAAGAGGAAACAGCAAGCTGAGACTAGACTTGGTACCCAATGATCCATTCTACTTTCTTCCGTTCTCAAAGGTTCCCAATTCCCAGAGCACTGACTTGTCTTAAGGATCAGACGACGAGTTGCAAGAACCACCAGTATTCGAGGTTCCACACAGCGGGAAAACCTGTATGTTTTTTTTTCCTTTCTCTATTCTTCTGTCTGATTCCTCTTGCAGAGGAACTATCACGCGAGAAAGAAGCCAGCTACGAGCTTGCCTCGACCTTCCAATATTCATACCACGCAGCAATCCAGTGCAACGACACAGAACACACCGTCATGATTGCAGCAAACACATGCCCCTATCGCATTCGCTGCCTCGACATATTCTGCTGTCCCTAGTACCGCTGGGGCAACGGGAACAATGTCGCCGCAGGGCTACATCGCGCACAATGGCTTCCTTATGCCGCAGGGCAATATCCCGCTCCATGACCACTTTCCACCGGAGAACTCCTTCCCGCTCCCTAATGGCCAGCCCATTGGAAATAACACCTTCACCCCATTCACTGGTGCGCTTGTCGACATCCATGGAACCTCATGGCTTGACGCGAGTTCGCTGGCTGGCTATCCTCCCCAGACCGCGCCCCCGTACTTCCCGCCCCCTAATGACTTCATCCCGCCCATTGTCAATAATACCTTCACCCCAGACACTGCTGTGATTGTCGACATCCATGGAATCGCAAGGCTTGTACGAAGATGAGTTACACGCGAGCGCTTAATCCTATCTAATTACCACCCCTCACCCCTGGGCTCGCCATTCATTCCTACCGAGGACAGAAGCGGAAGAAGCACTTGAAGAATTGAATGATGGTGTATGATTTAGACGACGGTGTATGAATTGGGCGAGATTTCTGTCTTGTATGTCAGATAAATTATGTACATTATGTACCGGATCCTCGAGGGTAAATAACGGAGGTTCGAGTGACGCATACATATATACGGTACATCATAAACTCGAATCGGGATTTTTCCAAATTATGACTACTAAGGAAGAAAATACAGAGAGAAAAAAAAGAAAAGAAAAAGAAGAAACTTTACGGACTTCATGACTGACTCAGAGAGTGAACTTTAGCTTTGAGGGACTGTGACTATGCGTGGGAGCATCGCTGGTATTGAGCCTGGTGTGCTAGCACTTACTGTCACTTGTACCCTGTACAATCTGCTCATGAATCACTGTAAGGTTGTAAAAGATGAGGCTGATGTGGCATGGAAGACCGCCCGCACATTCAGACATTCATATCGCGCTCGCGAGGAGTACGTTGGTGATGACATACTTAGTTCGAGAACATTTTGTGTGGACCGCTACTCCTGCTCTCGACCACCGATGACACTGATAATCTTCTCATATACCGTGAACACGAGGCCTCCACTGATCTACAGAAGCAAAATTTGAATGACTTCAATGTCAGACGATAAAATCAACGCACTACTAATCTGGCCAGTCGTGGCGTTGTGCCAGTCCAAAACCGGAAGATTCCCTCCTCAGTCAGGATCCGATATCCACAGTGGAAAGAGTTACGGTACTGCTGGCGCGCTGATAGCGACTGCATCCGCGTCTTGATCACGCTGTGATTGTGGAAAACAATAAGCTCTCATCAGCACGTACAGGGACAGTGCTCACTCCAGCGGTTGTGTCGTATAGACTGTCACCAGACCAGCTACCGCACCAATTGCAAACGTGATTCCTGGAGGCAGCTGTCGCCCTGGTCGCGTGGTTCCCTGAACAAACTGTTTGAGTGTCGTGTATGTCGTGAAGCGTACTGCAGAGTTTGCTCCTTGACGCATCATCTGGAATTGGGGTTCACTATTAAAAAATAGATGTCATATGCACGTCAGAAACACTTACAACAGGAAATAGCCCTCGATATATGCCGAGTATGCCATCCTGTCGAATTATAGACATCGTTCCATGAGCAAGACCGCGATATTGCGGATTTGGACGTTTGGCATCATCGATCATTTTGGTCCTGAAGTGACAAAGGACAAGAATGAGATTAGGAGAGCAAGAAGAAGACTGTGCATACTTGATAGTCTCTGAAGGGGTAACAGCAATGATAGCCTCCATCACACCAGCTCCAAGACCAGCTATTTTCATCATCAGAGAAATGCATTCCCCACACCGAGCTCACATACCCACTAGACTTCTAGGCGCACTGACATTGCCCTTCAAATATGTTCAGCCAGTTCCTTTTCTCGTTGCCCGAGAAAACTTACCTCCGCGTCTGCAAGCATGCTCTTGAAGTGGTCATAGCTCACGAATCGAACGCCAGCCTTGACTGAATTGCCTATCACGAGTGCCAAACAACCCGAATACAGACCCGTTACACCCTTGTCGCGTAAAGTCGAGCGGATGATAGTCAAGGGCGACTCTCGCTGGTCAAAGAAAGCAACACACCAGTCAGTTTTCACAACGGAAGAAACGAATCACCCACCTGTCCACCAAACTGTGACCGGGTCTTCACGAACTCAGTGGGGTATGTCACGAATCTATCTTCTGAAGATGAGCAATACCTCTGGCAGTGGGAATCACTTTGCTCACGCTTCAATTGCTCCAGCAGTCGTACCCGCGATCAGAGAGTGGATGGGCTTCTCTTTCTTAGAGCTCATTTTGTTGTGGTTGGTTGAGGGTTCGGGCCAAGTGAGGGAATTCAATCGCGACTGGCCGTGTCAACTTCGGTTTGACTTCGGTTTCCAAAGTCTTGAGGCGAACACGCGTCAGACAGCTCGCCCAATTGACAATGATAAGTAAGTTTTTACTGTCATGAACCATTTGCCGCGGAGTTGGAAATTTGGGTAAGCTTGTGTTCCTGCTAAGCGCTAAGAGTCTAACTTAGACCTTCACCTACTGAAAAATTATATTATCATTGTCATTGTCAACGGCTCGATATCTTCCAAAGATGAAAGATGTCAATCTAAGAGAAGAATCTGTTTTATGCCTTGGTCTATTATCCTTTCCGTTCAACAGCTAAATACATTAGAAGCGGCACAGTACCAAGTAGCTGTATACTGAACACGCATGCGAAGGCAGTTGCGCTGTTGTCAATTCAGTACTGCATACCCAAGTGACTTATTACTATCAAACCCAATCACTCGTTCTATCGTAATGACGGTTGCGATTTCGAAAAGAGAGAGTATCAGTTGAACCCCTCAACTCTTCCGATTCATCGGACATTGTCTTGGCAAAACAAACATCTATCATGCCTGCGCGGCGCAGGTTGGCTTCCGTCGGGTGCTCCACATCATCCAGTACTTCATTGATAGGTGCTGAATGACGACCCAACCACAAGAGTTGCAGTGCACCTGTATTCGGGACGGCAGCTTGGCTACCGCTGGATGCATCAAATGCTCTTGTCATGTACAGAGCCAATATCATCATCATCACCGACGCAGATGTTGCAAACAACAACTAAAGTGACTCATTGATAAACTGCCATGGTGTAGATATTATCATGAACTCACAGGAAGAAGGTTGATCTACGACATGGTTCAGCAATAGAAAGGAGTTCAGTGCATTTCATACTGACATTGAGCCGTAGGGCAATGATCTGTTCATCAACGTATGCCATTCCATTCCCGTATTGAAGTCCTCCATTGGATGTGCCTATTCGCCCCGCTGAGGATGACATAATGAGTAAAATGCATGCTAAAGTCACGGCATCATATGGCCTTTACCTGTCCAAATGAGTTGTGCAGTTACCTGCGCAATGGCAGCCTCCAGTTGACCCGGGCTCAACACGACAGTAGACAGGGGATGACCCCCGGTGGCTCGTACTAAATCCTCGGCAGCGAGATTTAAGCCTACCGATGACATGATATACCTAAAAATGAAATCTCAGGTGAGATGTTGTAGCGTGCCAGCGAAGGGAAGGTTTTAACTCATCCGCAATTGAGGGTTCGCTGGCGGGATTTCCAGCGAAAAATCCAGCTGAAGTGATAAATGAATATCCACTACCGACCTGGTAAGCCAAAGCCCAACCAATCTTATGTAAATGGTTGATCATTGAACGTTCGTAACCCCTCAAGATGTACTTCAACACACCGCTGTTTGCCAGGTATTAGATGTCCACTGGGGCCACTGCTTGATTTCCCACTGCGTGGATGGTTGCGACACGGTCACGGGATTCTGCAGACTGTTCGTTTGCATGTCGAGCACCGCTTCTGCGGTCGCGGCTGAGAGCGAGCATTGCACAAAATAGACATCAACGACATATTGATCGACAACTGAATAGTTCGCTAAAGAGTATTTGTTAACATGGCGGTTATACAAAGAAGCCGACTCACAATGATCAGGAAGTTCCCAAGTTGTCGGCACGGCAACCTCCTGTTGTACGGAAGGTTCGATGTCTAATAATGTAGAGACCATAAGGACAACACCAGGATTAGTACCCGGCCCAGTGAACTATTGTAAGACAACTGTCAGTTAGCTTCCACAGGGCATCTTTGGGGGGCATTACATTGTTACTTGGAAATGACCAACCGGGTACAAGTGCTTGTACCTGGTCTGACCCTATAAACATTTTTAATCAACGATGAAAAATCGTTTAGAACTATGGTGACGTACAGGGATAGCTTGCGCCCATATTTAGATAAGTTCCGAATCCGTCGTCAAGCGAAGAATTTACATTTAGCATACCGGCATCCGCAGAGTATGTGACATTGGGAAGCAATCCGCAACGCGAGCTTATTGTCGTTGCATTTACAGTTGCATGTCCTGCCATAGAGCTTGTTTGTGGGGTGTCGTAGACGGTAGTGTTGGATAACCCTACAGAGACCAGTCCGGGCAATTGATTGACAACCGGTAAGGAAGCAGTGATGGATCCCCAGTTCGTATTGAAGTCGCCTAAAATCATTGTATCATTTGGCCATCCTAGTGTTGTCGGCACAGAAGTCGCCATGGAAGTATTGAATGTTTGAAATTGTAGGAGAGTGGAAGAGGTGACATGCAGCACGGAAATGCTTGCAAGGTAGGCAGTCACAGCAGAAATCGCCCACCATGAGGCAGAGATATCAATTTGTTGCCAGATACTGCTGAGTGCGGAGCCGAGGCCTGACCATGCACCAGAAATATCGTGAATGGTGGTCAGTTTCAGGCGGCGTATAAGTGTTCTTGACATCGCAAGCCGTTGGGTAAGGAAGAGCAGAACAGCCGTGTACATCTAGACGAAGTCCTGTGGTTGTCATACCTATAAGTTAAGGGAGGGAGGACACGTACAGTGTAAAATGCTTGGAGTGAAGCGCTCAGTACCACAGGCCAAAAATCGTTGTTCATCGGTGTGAATGGGAAGGTCGCACGGTGTTCCCAATGAAAGATATAAAAGATAACAAGGACGAAATGTATGATAATCAGCACGCCATGCAGCATGTAACATGTACCAGTAGAGGAGGATCCATCGATTGCATATCCTGAAAGATTTTTCGAGCGAGCCTTCCAGGACACTGAGGGAGCGAGATGTAGCTATGAGCACGCAATGTCAATTAAAATGATGTCCAATGACATACCGAACCAAGTTTTTAGCGACTGAATGGCAGGATAATTGCCGTTTGTGGCTGACATGAAGAAGGGACCCGGTGAGGTTGCCAGAGAGGAAGTCAGAGGAGGTGGTATAGTCCTACCAGTACTAGTACTGTGAATAAACAGTCCTAGTAGTCAACGTCCATATATCTAAAAAGAAATTGCGTGGCATCACACATGTGGCTCGGAACTGCAGGTGATCAACGATAGTGCCACACACTTCTGAAAATAGCCTTTGAGTAGAATACTTGTCAAGGTTGACGTGCCGACGGGCAGTTTCCGCCATTCGATGATCACTGGCACTATTTTAGCGACATCCACACGTATGAACGTTCAGAGAGTACTAGATCTGTATAACGGAAAGTCGCTAGAAAAATTGAAATGTTAAACTCACGTGCGTAGTGGTTCACTGAGGCACGTGCACGTGACGTCATTCTCTCCATGGTATCGTGAACTTCACGACTCTTCCTAATAGCCACCACCAGGTTTCGGGTCGCGTACCGCTGTACAGACTCAGGACTACTGGCCGGCAAATATTGAGCGCGTTTCTTCCTCCGCGATCCGTGGCAAGGATGTCTCCACGAGGCCGACTCTACGTGTGATACCAGGGGCACGCCGTCTGCCGAAGGCACAGCCCAACCGGGCGAGTAAAAACTGCGCTAGCATAGCAAAATCCTGTTCGAATGCGCGATAGCAACATATCGAGTAGCCTCCAGGGTGTAGCGACATCTGGCAACCTGCTCGTTTACGAGTTTACTTTCAAGATGCAGCTGCTCAGGACGTACGAAAATAGTCACATCGGTGTCGTCCAAAATTCCCCACAGAGATAGTTAGGGTAGATCAGCTCCACGATGCACACGACGGCATTCTCTCCAATTGCAATGGCCTCGATACTTAGATCAAAATTGAACTCTACAATCTCGATCGCCTGATTATAACCCACTAAATTTATACGTGGATGATCAGCAAAACCCCAAATTAGCCATTCCGTCCTCAAAATCAACATAATAATATTAATGATAATATAGGGCTTTCTGCCAGACTCGGAATGAACAACCTGGTGTTGCAAGGCAGTTGTCATATCGATAAACGGAAATATCAAGACTGTACTATCCATTCACAGGCCTCACTCGAACTAACTATTGTCTAAATCACCATGGCCTACTAACCATCAAACCCACATTCACATCACATGTCACGACCAGTGGGACTCTCGAACTCTTCTTGGTCAGATATCGTCTTTGCAAAACAAACATCAATCATTCCTGCGCGGCGTAGGTTGACCTCCGTCGGATGCTCTACATCTTCCAGAACTTCATGGACGGAGGCCGAATGTTGACCCAGCCACAACAGTTGCAGTGCGCCTATATGTGGGATGGCAGCCTGCCTTTTGCTGGATGCGTCGAATGCTCTTGTTGTGGATAGGGCCAATGCCATCATGATCACCGATGCAGACACCGCAAAGGACAGCTAAGTGACTCATCTCTTCGATAAATCGCCATTGCGGAAATATCATCACGAACTCACAGGAAGAAGATTGATCTATGACATGGTTCATCAGTTAACTGGAAGGAGGTTCTGTGCAGTTCACACTGACATTCAGGCGTAGGGAAATCATCTCCTCGTTGACAGAGGTTACCCCATTCCCAAGTTGAAGTCCGCCATTTGACGTGCCCATTCGCCCCGCTGAGCATGCAACATAGCATAAGTGAAAACAGGACAATGCGTGTGAAGGTCGCGAACACTCACCTATCCAAATGAGTTGTGCGGCTATCCGTGCAATAGCAGCTTCGAGCTTATCCGGGCTCAAAATGACAGCAGGAATGGGAACGCCCCACAACGTGGATTGATCATACTCGGCGGTAAGATTTAAGCCTACCAATGTCATAATACACCTATAAATCAAAATCATAGGTAAGGCATTGCAACATGGGAGTGAAGGCAAGGTCTCAACTCATCCGCTAACGAGGGTTCGGAATTAGTCTGAATAAAATCATCCCCACTGCTGACCTGGACAGCCAGAGCATCACCAATCTTTGGTAGCGGTAAATATGTCATAACCCTTCAAAATGAACTTCAACACACCATGGATTGCCAGGTATTAGATGTCCATTGATTAATCCCCCACTGCCTAGACGATTGCGAGACAGACACGGGATTCTGCAGACTCTTGGTTTGGATGTCAATCACCGTTTCTGCGCTCACGGCCGACAGCGAGCACTGAACAAAATAGACTTCAAAGACCCCCGCTGCAGAATATATTTGTTAGCATGGAGGTATTGCAAAAAAAACCAACGCACAAGTATTCGTCATGTTCCAATGGATCGGTACAGCGAGTGCCTCTTGCATTGAAGGGTCGATGTCTAGTAATGTAGAGACCATTAAAACAACACCAGCCTGGGGCGGAGGCTCGGATGACTGTTGTGAGATAACTGTCAGGTAGCTTTCACGGCGCCTACAGTTGATACCTTACCCTGCGAGTACTGTTCCAAGTGGGGACGAGCGTTTGTATCTGGTCTGACCCTGGAAGCATTTCTGAATACAACAGCAAATTATTGAAAAGTTTCTTGATGACGTACAGGGGATGCTTGCGTTAACAAACAGAAAAGTTTCATCGCCAAGTAAAGAGAAGTTTGCTCTGATCATCCAATCAGGTGAACTAAGTGGCACGAGGGGGTTGTAATCCACAGAGTACGAAATATTGGGAAGCAATCCGCAATGCGAGGTTATCGTCGTTGCATTGACGGTTGCATAACCTGCTACAGCATTTGTGTGTGGAATGTCATAGACTGTAGTGTTGGATAATCCTTCAGTGACTAGTCCAGGCAATTGATTAAAAATTTGTAAAGATGAAGTAATGGCTTCCCAGTGCACGACAGAGGAATTTGATAGGTCATTTAGCCAGGCTAGTGTTGTTGGGACAGAATTCGTCATAGAAGCGTTGAACATTTGAATTTGTAGGAGAGTGGAAGAGGTGACATGCAGCACGGAAATGCACGCGAGGTAGGCAGTCACAGCAGAAACCATCCACCATGAGGAAGAGATGTCAAATTGTCGCCAGACACTATTCAGTGCGGAGCCGAGGCCTTCCCATGCACCTGAGACATCGTGAATAGTGGTTAATTTCTGGCGGCGTACAAGTGTTCTTGACATCGCAAGCCGTTGGGTAAGGAAGAGTAGAACAGCTGTATAAATCTGGATGGAGTCTTTTTCATTGGTGTGATTTTCGTACAGGGTGGGCACGTACAGTGTAAAATGCTTGCAGTGAAGCACTCAGCACCACAGGCCAGAAATCATTGTTCATAGGCGTGAATAACAAAGTCACACGGTGTTCCCAGTGAGCGATATACAACATAACAAGGACGACATGTATCATGACCAGTATGGCATGCAGCATGTAACATGTGTTAGCGGAGGATGATCCATCGGTTGTATTTTCAGAGAGATTTTTCAAGCGAGCCTTCCAGCACCCTGCAATGAGAATCAGATGTAGGCTTAGCTGTTGTCATGCAGCATGAATTAGTACGACAAGAACTTACCAAACCAAGTCCTTGGCGGGTGAATGGTGGGAAGGTTACCGTTTGTGGCTGGCATGAACCACTTGATGAAGGGACCTAGTGACGTGAGGAGGTCAGTGTGGTACGGTACTACGGATGAACGATTGGCTTCCCTATATCTAAAAAGATACTACTCAGCCTCGCTTTTTACGGTGACACGGGGACTGCTGGTTGCGTGAATAACGCGGGCTTGTGGGAACTTGGACGAGTCATGTCAAGGGCGGCTGATGGACTTTCTAACACTGATCATCGTCATGGCCGCCGCGGCCCTGGTATAACACCGAAGAGGGACCTGTTCAAGTTTTCAAATGCGCAAATTCAACATATATGAGTGGCTGCTAGCAGCTACCAACCCTGGTAAGCTGCTCCTCTAAGGATTTACTTTCATGATGGGACTGCTCTGATCAGGCTCCTGCAAATAATCACATCGGTATCAGCCAAATTTCCCCACAGATATAGTTAGAGTGCATGATCGGTACTTCTTTAATCCACGATAGTGCCATGGACTTCACTGGCACCCTTCAAGCAAAGCGTACGAATGTGTGTGGAGTAGTCTCTGCTCAAACATCGTGGACGGTGATCTGAACCTCAACACCGGACTTTGAACCTAGCGGCAAGTGCGGGCCCGAGTCGCCCGACTCCATTGTATCGGTAAATGTATGGTATATATCCGTATTTTAAGAACGTCCCTTCATAGGCCTCAATAAGAATAAACTGTCCAAGTCACCATAACCAACATCGTCACATTCACATCTCGTCGTCACGACCGTGGTCAACTTGACCAGAGAGGCTATCAAAGGAACTCTCCAACTTTTCTTCGGCAGATATCGTCTTTGCAAAACAAACATTGATCATGCCTGCGCGGCGCAGGCTGGCCTCCGTCGGATGCTCCACATCTTCCAGGACTTCGTTGACGGAGGCTGAATGTTGACCCAGCCACAAGAGTTGCAATACACCTGTATTCGGGATGACAGCCTGGCTGTTGCTGGACGCATTTAATGCTCTTGTCATGAATATAGCCAATGCCATCATGATCACCGACGCAGATATCGCAAAGGACAGCTGAAGTGACTCATCTTCGATAAATTGGCATTGTGGATATACCATCATGAACTCACAGGAAGAAGATTGATCTACAACATGTCACATCAGTGAAATGGAAGGAGGTTCTGTGCAGTTCACACTGACATTCAGACGTAGGGCATTCGTCTCCTCGACAACATCGGTTATTCCGTTCCCAGGTTGAAGTCCTCCATTGGACAAGCCCACTTGCCCCACTGAGCATGCGACATAGCATGTGAAAACAGGACAATGCGTGTGAAGGTCGCGAACACTTACCTATCCAAATGAGTTGTGCGGCTACCCGTGCAATAGCAGCTTCGAGTTTATCCGGGCTCAAAACGACAGCAGGGATGGGAAGGCCTCCCATCGTAGATTGATCATACTCGGCGGTGAGATTTAAGCCTACCAATGACATGATATACCTATAAAAAATCATAGGTAAGGCATTGCAGCGTGGGAGTGAAGGGGATGTTTTTACTCGTCCACTATCGAGGGTCCAGCTGAATTCATGAATGAATACCCGCTACTGACCGGTTTAGCCAGAGCATCACCAATCTTGGGTGTGAAGTAGATCATTGAATTGTCGTACACCCTCAAAATGAGTTTCAACACACCACGGATTGCCAAGTATCGGATGACCATTGGTTAATCTCCCACTGCCTAGATGATTGCGAGGCAGACACGGGATTCTGCAGAATCTTGGTTTGGATGTCAATCACCGCTTCTGCGCTCACGGCCGACAGCGAGCATTGCACAAAATAAAGTTCAAGGACCCCCGCTACAGAATATATTTGTTAGCATGGAAGTATTACAACAAAGCCAACGCACAAGAATTCTTCATTTCCCAAGGAATCGGTGCAGCGAATACATCTTTCACTGAAGGATCGATGTCTAATAATGTAGAGACCATGAAAACGACGCCAGCCTGGAGCGAAAAATCGGATGGCTGTTGTGAGACAACTGTCAGCTTTCACGGCGCCCACATATGATTTTGGAGAAGCCTCACCTCGCCATGAGGTGGAATCAAACCGGAGCTAAGCACTCGTATCTGGTCTGACCCTATGAACATTTCTAAATATGAAGCTTAAACCCATTCAAAACTACGATGACGTACAGGGAATTGATGCGCCAAAAAAGAGCAAAGCTCCATTGTCAAACGAAGTATTTGCTAAGATCATCGGATTAATTGGAGTGGGATTAAATGAAGTATTTGGAGGGTATATCACAGAGGACGAAATATTGGGAAGCAATCCGCAATATGAGGTTATCGTCGTTGCATTCACAGTTGCATTTCCTACTATAGCATTTGTTTGTTGTGGGGTGTCGTAGACTGTAGTGTTGGATAATCCTGCAGAGACCACTCCGGGCAATTGATTGAAAACTGGTAAGAATGCGGTGATGGGTTCCCAGTTCACATCGTATACAGCAGAATAGTTTGGAGATGTTATCGTTGATAGATCGTTTAGCCAGGCTAGTGTTGTTGGGACAGAAGTCGTCATAGAAGTACTGAACGTTTGAATTTGTAGGAGAGTGGAAGAGGTGACATGCAGCACAGAAATGCACGCAAGGTAGGCTGCCACAGTAGATGTCATCCACCATGAGGCAGAGACATCAGTTTGTTGCCAGACACTGCTGAGTGCGGAGCCGAGGCCTGCCCATGCACCCGAGACATCGTGAATGGCGGTCAATTTCTGGCGGCGTACTAGCGTTCTTGACACCGCAAGCCGTTGGGTAAGGAAGAGTAGAACAGCCGTGTAAATCTAGATGAAGTCTTTGACGTCAGGTGTGGTTTTCGTACAGGGTAAGCACGTACAGTGTAAAATGCTTGCAGTGAAGCACTCAACACCACAGGCCAGAAATCATTGTTCATAGGCGTGAATAACAGAGTCACACGGTGTTCCCAGTGAGCGATATATAATATAACAAGGACGACGTGTATCATGACCAGTATGGCATGCATCATGTAACATGTGCCAGCGGAGGATGGTCCATCGGTTTGATTTGCAGAGATTTTTCTTAAGCGAGCCTTCCAAGACGAGGCTGGGGCAGCGATATTAACATCTTGGCATGCAGCATGAATGAACGCGATTGAGAACTTACCGAACCAAGTCCTTGGCGGCTGAATAGTGGGAAGGTTATCGTTCGTGGCTGACATGAACCACTTGACGAAGGGACCTGGTGACGTGACTGAGTGGGAGTCAGTGTGGTATGGTACTGTGGATCAATAATCGACTTCTGTATATCTGAAAGACGCTGCTCAGCCTCATCTTTTTACGGGGACATGAGAATTAATGATTGTGTGAATAATTCGGGCCGGTGGGAATGAGTGCTATGTAAAGCGCGGATGATGAGTGCTGAGCATTCCAGTACTGATCATCTTCGTCGTGGACTACCCATATGCGAGTGGCCTCCAGGGTGTAGCAACGTCTCTAGCAACCTGCTCGTTTATGAGTTTACTTTCAAGATGCAGCTGCTAGGACGTACGAAAATAGTCACATCAGTGTCGTCCACAATTCCCCAGACATAGTTACAGCACATGATCAGCTCCGCTCGAACGCCATGAACTGATCCACACAACGGCATTCTCTCCAATAGCCTCGATACATCAAAATTGAACTCTGTCCAGGTCAACAATCTTGCCTGATTATAACCCACCAAATCTATAAATGCGCCGATCAGGAAAACCCTAAGTAGCCATTCCGTGCTCACGGTGAGATAATCAGTCGTTAACATATACTTGCAGGTGAAGTCGCGATTAGTGGGCAGTCCAACCTGAAGGCCATGCTGGGTTCGGTGACAAGGTCACTGATCGGAAAAACGCCAAAGGCAGGTCTTACGTGCTGCTTAGACATGATTTCCTTAATAGGTCGTCGACAAGTGTACCAAAATTGAGGAGCTGCATGAGAAAGGGGAGTTGAGAGAGGCAGTGGGAAAGCGACCGTCTTGGGGAACGCGCGAGCAGTTTGTGATCGAGATTATTGCACTAGCAAACTCTGTTTGATCGAGTTGTAGCACGAGAGTCGCAACTAACATTTTTTTTCTTGCGGAACGTACTGTAACTTGAGCAACTGAGTCACTAGTCTTGCACTAGTTGGTTAACTGCCCATCACGCAGTCCAAACAACCAAGTCTCATACATGCATTTGATACAAAAACTACAGATGCAAGTAACAAACAGTCAAAAGTAAAATAAAGTTAAATCACCGCACTCACAAACATCAATAGATAATATCTACATCCCGCTGTAACATTCCAATGTCTCCTACTGTTGTCCCTCGAGCTTCTTCTTGCCTGAAGCAGCTGTCAAGCTCTTGTGGATAAATGGTAATACACCTCCTCCAGCGATTGTCGCGCGGACAAGGATATCGAGTTCTTCATCTCCTCGGATGGCAAGTTGCAAGTGCCGGGGAGTTATGCGTTTGACGCGCAAGTCCTTTGATGCATTTCCTGATAACGGGTGTAAGAACGAGTCGTCTTCAATCCGGATCAAGTACTCACCAGCAAGTTCAAGCACTTCAGCAGTGAGATACTCCAATATTGCACTAGTATAGACAGCAGCCTTCGCTCCAATACGCACATTGTGCTGCGTGCGCTGTTTCAAGTAACGATGAATACGACCGACGGGAAACTACAAGGAGAGTAATGGAAAACAGGGGCTATATTAGGAAAACCGATCAGAGGAGGACAGACTAAAGACAGACCTGGAGGCCAGCTTTCTGGCTGCGTGTCTGTATCGTTCTTGGTGTCGTAGTCGCACCAGATCCCGCAACCCCTCCTGCTGCTTGAGAGGGTGCGCCAGACTTAGACTTCCCTCCGGTAGATTTGGGTGCCATGAGTGAGAGGATTAGTCGAGGAAGGTCCTATATACACTGCGGGCAGTCAACCAGAATTACGTCAGGGCTGCAGCGAAATATGAACAACTTACCTGAAAGTGGGACAGTGGATAGACACGTTGGTATAGGCACGAAGAGCTTGAGGGGTGTGATCACTCAGACTACTCGAGGTAAACAAGGGGCAAGCAGTGATTAGCGAATGTGAGAAATGAAGTCAACAAGGACGCGAAGGGTGTTATGATGGCAGTAAGAGGCAGAGTCGCGTCTTTGTTTAGGGTCGGCAATTCGGTGTTGTTGAATGAGAACGTGAATTCTATTTTTGGCCATATTTGTGACGCGTGTAGTCATGTGACCTACCTGAACCCACAATGAAGACTGAGAGCTTTGAAGAAACTTGTGACTAGAGTTCTGTGTAGTGACTTGGTGACTTTTTGGTTCATTCAAGGTAGGAATAAATATCTAGCAGGTATTATTGCTGATCCGTGTTATCGTGTCCAGCTCGATAAGGATCTAGTGATGAGTTCGAGCACTCCATACTTGGACGCATTGTCCAAACACTTTCCAGCGGAATGCTCGTCCATCATAGACTCCCTGAGCTCCGAACAAACCCGCTCTGCTGTGGACATGCTTCTTGCATTTGCATCTGGCGGTGAATGTCCCTCAGATGTGTCGCCCCACGGCCAACTGGGGTGGGCACGAGATCAAGCTGCCGGCATGAAGGCGGTCCAAGACCTGGCCGTACAGAAAGGCACAAAACGCGGGCGAGCAGCCAGCAATGATGAAGAAGGCGTTGGCTCAGATACTAAGCGCCAAAAAACTACGGATGTACTTGAGGACGACCGGCCCGTTTTCACACTCCCTTCGATATCCACAACCTCGCCTGTTCGAAAAAAAGTTGACATCACGATTCACGAGAAGACGATACGCTTTGTAAATACTTCATCTCGTGCGGTGGAAGCTTCGATCCCTCTTCCTAGTATCTCACGAGCATTCCTGCTACCAACGCGTGGAAAAGCAAAGCAGCACTGGACAGTTGTCATCCTATCCAGTGACATACCTGAGAAGGGTAGGGCCACAACTTCTAACTCACACCAAATAATATTTGGACTTGACGCTATAAGCACCTCTAAATTCGACACTACCTCCTACTCCGGCTCGTCGACTCCATCCACATCAACGGTTGCGAGAGGAGATGAGACGCTCTTCGTCCTACGCGAGTTTCTAATGCATCTCCCTATTTCTCTTCTCGAGGCCTCAGCAACTGTATTTCGCAGCGCTTGCGCTACTCCCAAATCAGGACACAGCGCAGCCGGTATCGATGCTTATCTTGCCGCAAAACCCGGAACTCTATGGTTTTTCGACTCGGGAATTCTTTGGGGGGAGAGCAAACCATGCGAGTTTTGGGCCGTTGGTGATCTCATCCCAAAAGATGGCATTCGCATGATCAGTGCCACGGGTCGTACATGTTCCGTCATCCTCGGGAGAAAGATATCATCGTCTGCTGAAGATCATGACAGCAAAAGAGGAGATAATGAGGATGTAGAGGGAGACATTGTCGAGACGGAGTTCTCCATGGTGGATGGTCGAGAACAAGACCCCATCAATGCATGGGCGAGGCAGCGGAAGCACCTGTTTGGCAAAGGGTCCGCTCCACCTCCCTCCAAAGCTACAAGTGGTAAGAAAGCAACGACTCAGGAGCAACCATCTATTGGCGAAAACACTGCTGCCAATGGTCCCGCGTGGGATGACTCAGATTCGGACGACGACGACTACGAGATTGCTTCTTCGGAAGATATTGATCATAGCAGCTCATCAGATTCAGAGGCGAGCGACGTCGGGAGTGGTAGCCATCCCGGTGACGGTTCGGAAGAGGAAGACAACCGTGGAAGCGATGCCAATGGCGAAGAGAGTGGCGAGGAATCTGAGGAAGAGCTCCAAGAAGCACATCATCCTCTCTTGCGACCGGGTGCCATGCCTCGAATGTCTAAAGCAACCATCAATGCAGTCGTAGACATGGTGAATGAGGATTTGATGGGGGGCAGCGAGGAAGAAGACGAGCTCGACGATTCATAGTTAGAAGGAACGCATCAAGTCATTTTGCTTCTGTACCAGTACAATCACTTCTCACCATCGATTCGTTCTCTTCATTTGTCCGATGAGCATCAAGTACCAAATTCTGGCAACAACTTATCTGCGCAGTTTCGAGTCTTGCTCGAAGGCTAAAAAGCGATAGATCCCATTGGCACTTGTGGACTAATTTGGGTCATGATATCATGAATTCTAGTACTATGTGCGCACATGGTATAGGGTTAGTCCCCCACCATAGAGGAGAGTCACGAAGAACGGGATGAGACAACGAAAGATACAATGAAACCCGGAAACCAGTAAATCCATTACAGAGGTAATGAAGAGTGTCATCGATGAGGAACGACATCCCAAGGCGAGTGTTACAAATGAGAGAGAATTTGAAGGCGGGGATGGAGAATACTGTTGATTTTCAGGCGGAGGCTAAGAGCCCCAGACTTCAAGCTTCAAGCTTCAAGGATCAGTGGTCCAGCGGCCAAGGATGGTGTATTGTTCGTCAACTGAGACTGGGGGGAGGAAGGCATGTGATATTTCAAATATGAAACGGTAAAGGACAACCATATAAGTATGGGCGATAATGGTGTTCTTTGCACCAGATGCGATATAAAGTATGTACATAGATCAATTCCATATTCATGACACTGGTATAACAAGTGTCGGAGATGCATATATCAGCGTCGTGATGAGACGCGATGCGATAGCTATTCCTATCAAATATTACTAAAAGTATTGGGCATATGTTCGAACTAACGTCGTTTGAGGGCCAGAAGGCTCGTCCGGTTTGCCCACAGAGTCTAAGTATTCGGCATATGTTCGAACTAACGTCGTTTGAGGGCCAGAAGGCTCGCCCGGTTTGCCCACAGAGTCTAAGTATTCGGCATATGTTCGAACTAACCCCCTTTGAGGACCAGAAGGCTCGCCCGGTTTGCCCGCAGGATATTGCTCGGGCGTCCGCTGACTATCGAGGGCAGGGGGGATGATATTCTCCATCTGTAGTACAAGGTAGATACAAGTGGAGGGAAAGATGGAAATAGGTGTAAAGAGATTCGAGAATAAATACCCCCCACACGGAATGTGGACTCCGCTGTGGCACTCAAGGTGCGTCCACAATCGTGACCATGTATGTACTACTACTAATCAGATGAACAATATAAAATCAAAACAGCGGCGGGAGACTCCGAGAACAGCGGGCCTTCCACAGGCTACCCTGGGCCGTCTCTTCACTTTAGCACATTTGCTTGAAGCAGTCACCCCGTTGGTGCCCTCCGGTGAAGCACCGTGACCATCATGATGGTGCTTGCTATCTAAAATGGGACGTGATAGTGGAAAATTGCGTATGTAATCATATGTCCATTGTCCTGTTATGTAATTACTGTACAGCTTGGCTGTGAGCCGCTGATTCCACAGAACAGAGGAAGAAACATTGAAGTTTAGTTAACCTCCCTGATTGCAGTAACAACTTGAATGTAATTGGCGGATCTCCCAAGAGGAAACAGTAAGCTGAGACTAGACTTGATACCCAATGATCCATTCTACTTTCTTCCGTTCCCAATTCCCAGAGCAGACTTGTCTTACTATTTGCCGGATCCTATTATCCGACGGTTCGCAAGCAACAATTGAGCATGCACCAGAGCGATCCTTTGGATATTTGATGCAGCCCGTTGGCACTTGTGAACTAATCTGGGTCATGATATCATGGGTTGGCAAAACTGATAATATATTCTTAAAAGGCACTGTGAATTCTAGTACTATGTGCGCACATGGTATAGGGTTAGTCCCCAACCATAGGGCAGAGTCATGAAAAACGGGATGAGACAATAAAAGATACAATGAAACCCGGAAGCCAATATGTCGCTTCCTTAATGATGACCATCTGTATTCTGAATAGACATGCAGCAAACCCAGACCATGAAACGAGCACGCCATCCAGCATCTCTTATGGTGATATGGGGATTCGAGTTTGTTCCCACCGTCCCCACGGCACCAGCGGCAGTGGAAGGTGGTAGCTGTGACAATGACGGTGTGCCCCGTGTTGGGCTGTGTTGCTGTGTGGTATGAGCATGGGAGAATCGAAACGAGCTGCCAGCTCGCTTCTTTCTAGCGTGATAGTCTCTCTGCGCGAAAAAGAGTCAGCGACAAAGAATAATGATGAAGGGAAACACGTACAGGCTTGCCTGCTGTGCACGGGACTTCGACTATCGGTGGCTCTCGCAACTGGATGTCTGAACCATGTCGTCTGCGTAGCATGCCAGAGACTATATTTCGAGGCAAGCTGAGTGGGCGACGTTGGGGTTGAGTGTCCCGCCCAGTTGCCCTATGAGGCTTGGAGTGGCGGCGGTGAAAGACGGTCGGTAAGCGACCAAAGAGGGTGCGATGGGTGCGGGACGTAGAAGACTGACAACATATTGATCAAATGCACTGTTGTACGCCACTCGGATATCACGTACATCAACATGACGTGGTATTTCGTCAAAAAACCCTGGGGGAATTCTGCGACTTGGAGCTCCAGCGGTCTGCGATGCTTCTCGCGGTTGACGCGATGTAGCATCAGCCTGGATGGAGTTAGTCAAAATCGATGAAACTATCAAGGAACGCAGTTCAGGAACGAAAAGCAACACTGACATATTTCGCCGAGCCTTTGTTACTCGCGTGCTGTGTGGAGAAAATTGGGTGTGAGGAGATGTGCTGAACAAACAAATGAGCGAAGGACAAGGTTCATCACAACTGATCGGCGCACATCTCTCTGTCGGACTGGATGCCCCTAGGAAAAGGTGAGATCGAGAGGGAAAGAGAAGAGGAGCAGGGTTGACTTGCCTTGGACTTCGCGTCAGGTTTTGCATTGGTATCATCCACGCTCTAAACCAGAGCCGTTAAAAACGTGTTAAGGCGCCAATGCACATACGCACGCCAACTTGGTCGCCACCCCGCCGATTGAGCGCTGCCTCCATGCTCCAAACATATACTTTTGCCTCTAATCCACCACTAACAATGTATTGTCTATCACGGGATATGGCAAGAGCAACAACTCCGTCGTCATGTAAGAGTGGATCTCCGACTAGCTGATTGGTCTTGAGGTCCCAAATGCGAACTGTGCAGTCTTCTGATGCGCTAACGAGATCATTTTCATCAGGCAACAGACACAGGGATCTGACGTTGTTGGTATGACCCAGAAGAACGACGAGCTCCTCTCCATCATTGGACCGCCATTTTCGGATGGTGTGATCACATGACGCAGAGAAGATGTGTGCACCGTCCTTGGACCAACACAATGACGTCACCGAGTAATCATGTCCCTTGATCTCGATGAGCAACTGCCCGTCCTTGGACCACACGCGGATTATACAGTCCATACCGCCGCTCATGAATTTGTCGCATTGCGGAGAGTATTTGACAGCTTCCACCCAGCCATGACCGGTCTCTATTGGTGTCGCTGTTTGTCGGCCAGTATCCGGGTTCCAACGTCGTATGGTGCCGTCTTGCGATCCACTTGCTATCTCCAAGGAATTGGGAGACCAATCGAGGCACCTCACTCCATCATTGTGCCCCTCCCACGGGTCGCCGACCATGATGCCCTTCCTTATGTTCCACAGTCGTAGTCTACCGTCCTTACTTCCACTCGCGACCATTGTTTCATCCGGAGATAATGTCATTGAGCATATCCCCCCACCATCGCTATCCAAAGGCTTTCCTACTGGCTCTCCGTCTTTTTTCCAGTGGCGAATCGACCAGTCATCCGACGCACTCAGTATATTACAACTGGTGCCCAAGCAGGCAAGGCTCCATATGCATCTAGAGTGACCCTCGACGATGCACTCCGGCACCAAGCTCTCTGCCGGACGCACTGGCTTTGGTTTATTCCAGGATGTGGTCCGACTGTCATGGTTGACGAAGTAGGACCGCCCGAGTGGCGAGATGTGCCATTCGCATCCAGCAATAACGAGTTGTCCAGGTTCATCTATGCTCAGCCATGAGTTCCTTGCTCCTAGCGGCACGTTCTTCGCTCACCTAGTCGCACTCCTGGTAAAGGTCGGTTCCGTGAAACCATAGCAAGCGCGTTGTCTTGATATTTTGTTTCACCAACCAACACCTGAAACTGATGCCATTGAGGAGGGAGCGCTTCATTCCCGCCTGCTTCTTGATGGGTCACTCAATATGTATCATAATACTGTTGCTCACCTTCCCAAAGAGCATCCTGGCGGTGCTGTGCACCATATGGTGGTGGATACTTTGCTCCCGCTCGAAGAGGCGCAACACGTGCTGGCGAGTCTAACAGCGCTTCTCTCTGTCTGGTTGACGTACTTGACTCGGCCTCTTTGCGGGGCATGTCAAGAAGAGATGACGAGGGCAGGCACGGGAATGCGTAAATCAATAGTTGAGGGCAAGGAAAGATGGTGATGATGAACGGATCTGCTAGATGCTCAGATTTGCTTGGAGGCAACCTTGGTAAGAATACAAGTTGGCGGCAGTGCTTTGAATTTCGTTACACTTCGGTTTGTTCCGTCTGATAATTACTTGCACTAAATTTGTCAGCGAGCGCTAAGATATGGAGTATGCTTAAGCTTGAGCCCAGGTTCGACAGATATTGTCTTCTAAGCGAGTCCGAGGCACGAGGACGAGCGTAGAATGTTGTCTATGTGGCAGATGTCCTTTTTGGGACATCTCTTCTTTGCTTCGTACTACTACTACTTGCAGACTCTCAGACTCTTAGTCGTATTACTCGAACTTTCGCCTCTATCAGACGACGACGCAATTAACAAAATGCCTCGTCTACAAAGTGATCCGAACTTAAGTATCTGCCCAGACTACGCAGACGCAGCTTTCGCCGACACGAGGCTACAACTCACCAATGAGAACATAAACGAACAGCAAGCCATCGCAATTCTTAGGAACATATGGCAAGCCGACAACAACATCGCTAAAGCTCAATGGGAGAGACAAGTAGACGAAGATAGAGAGCGAGATGAGCACATGGAAAGGCTCAACGACGAGGAACGTGAAAGGCGAGAACACGATCGCATGGAAGAAGACGAAGCCACGCAGAAAGAAGATAAGAAGAAGAACAAGTTCAAGTATACTTCTATCCCACAACGTGACGTACCCACAGAGCCCGTCATCATCCCATCTTCTTATGCTACCCGCAAACTCGACAAAGGCGACTATGTCGAATTATGGTACTTCACCAACGCAGGTCTGGACGACGCAAAACTCAAGACCTCGGTCAATGACGACGCCATGATCATGGCAACGTTGGCAGGTGGTGAGACAGCTTGGGTAGCAGCAGCGTCAATGCGAAACGCCAGTACTGTCGTCGACGACCAGAATCTTCCCTTCGAGGACTTCTGCCAAGCCTGCCCCCGCATCATCACAGCCATGGAACAGGCAGCTTGGCCAGCCGACCGGATCAAGATGATGGCCATATTCTGGCGGAACTTACAAGTGCATGAGTACCGCTCGATGAGAGATCCCTTAGCCCAAACAGCGCTGCTTGTTTATCAAGCAGAGCAACGGAAACTATGGCATATAGCAGTCAAGTCAGCAGCAGGGGCCTATGATCTATCACGCATCAATGAGACTTTGTTAGAACGTACGCGGACTAACGTCTACCTCGAAGAGCGTAAGAGACAGGACAATCAACGGGACTACAAGGTTAGTTTCCAATCATCATACTCGAATTACCGAGCATACACTGACGATGTGTTTACTTCCCTTTTCTATAAACACCAACATCGAACGCATTCGTTTTTCAACGTTGCCTCACGATACACGCCACACGCTACATCTTGCCACATGCCACACCATGCCACACCGCTACACATGACAATCACGTCACCAGCTAGATCAGCAGATCAATGCCCTCATGACTGGGAGCCAATCCTCCAATCAGAGTCACAGGAACAAGGAGAACTGGCGCTCATCACGAGACTCGCGTAGACGATCCGCATCACCTAGAACAGGGAGGGACGCTCGCCAACACTCAACGTCCCCAAGAACAGGCAGGAATGCACGCCGTCCCTCATCTCCCGACCCGAACAAGCGTTCGCGGCAGGATTTTCGAAGCAGCGCAAGTGGAAGCTCCCTATCCGCTTGCGCAGTGTGTTTGGGAAGGCATCCCCACCGAATCGTCGAATGCAAAGCGACCAAGACTTGGGACAATGCAGCCGATACTATCTGCACCCGAGTCAGCAAGGTCCTCACCATGTGGGATGGTCGCCCAATATGCAGCGACTGGCAAAGAGTCGCCGGGTGCAGCGACACCACGCACGACAAACGACACTTCTGTTCTGGATGTGCTGCCTCCTCTCACGGAGTGCAGACGTGCGCTCGAGCGCAGAAAGCTTAAAGCTCTCACGCCGTACAACGCTGACGCTTGGGAGATGTATCTTACACAAGCAGGACTCGTTGAGAGATATGCGCACATACCCCCAGGTCTTCGCGAGGGTTTTAATCTTAATTTTCCCGTTATTACAGTCACGCAAACGCCCCCAAACAAAGACTCAATTGTTGTCTATACAAATGAATTCCAATCCATTGTCAAATCAGAAATTCAAAAAGAAAGATATATTGGTCCCTGTACAGCCGCTGGTATCGAAAGCCTCATCGGCCCGTTTCAATCCTCCCCTTTATCCATCATCCCGAAACCAGGATGACCAGGACGCTTTCGCGTTATCCAAGACTATTCCTTTCCTCACTCGCGCACCATTAAGTTCCCAAACGATTCCATTAATTCACAAATCAATGTGGATGAGTTCCCCAGTACTTGGGGAACATTCCACACCATCGAGCTTCTCATCAGTCGTTTACCTCCCGGATCACAGATCGCCACGAGGGACGTTTCAGAAGCTTACCGAACAATCCCCTTACATCACTCACAATGGCCAGGTGCAGTGGTACGTATTGCCGACGATCGCTTCTGCATCGACATGTGTACTTGTTTCGGGGTGTCCCCTTCCGCGGGGGCATATGGTTCCCTCGCAGATGCAGGGCTCGATATTTTTAGATCGGTCGGCATTGGACCCACGTCACGCTGGGTCGACGACCACCTCTTTTTCCGGATACGAAAGGAACATCTCGAAGAGTACAACAAACGCCGTCAACAGTGGCACAAGAGTATTATCGAGGAGGGCGAGCATCAGGATGGGGGTAGGATATGGTTTGGAGGGCACATTTTTGACGATGGCACCACAGAAGAGTTTGATGAAGACTGTAGATTCCCGCTGGTCGACTTTTCGAGCGCTTCACCACGTTCGCACGAAGATTCCCTTTTTACATTCAATTTTGATGACATCGATCGTATATCTCGCGTCACGCGAACTCCTTGGGAGCTTCAAAAGGATTCCCCTTTTGCGTACTGCAATCCATACATTGGACTCGCTTGGGATCTCGCGAACGGTATGGTATATCTTGAACACGAGAAGAAGACTAAGTATCTACGCGCAGTGGAAGAATGGCGGCAACGCGCTACGCATGTGCTTACTGACGTACAGAAGCTGCACGGCAAGCTTCTGCATGTGTCATTGGTACTACCACGAGGACGAGCATACCTCACGAAACTTGAGGTTATGCTGCGGATTTGTCACACGCACCCCTTCTTACCACATCGTCCGGCTAAAGGTCTCGCGGAGGACCTTAAATGGTGGACCGACGTCTTGCAGAATGCCTTCGTCGGACGCCGTATCCCAGCACCAGTTACCCTATTCAACCCAAAGGCGTATTCCGATGCAAGTTCCGGAGTTGGTATCGCGATCATCATTGGTGAAAGGTGGAGAGCATGGAAACTGTACCCAGGTTGGACGACCCTTGACGGCCAGAGAGATATCGGATGGGCAGAAGCCGTCGGTTTCGAGCTTCTCGTTCGATACATTATCGCCTTGGATCGACCAGAACGACACTACAGCCTATACGGTGACAACCAGGGAGTCATTGAGGGTTGGAAGAACGGACGCAGCCGCAATACCGCCGTCAACGAGGTTTTCCGGCGGATATTCGGAGTCCTACAAGACCTACCATCTACATACTCTTTCCACCCAACATATATCGCCAGCGACTTCAATCCAGCCGACCCTCCCTCCCGGGGAATCTATGGAGACCCTAAGCTCCTCCTCGCACCCATCCCTATCCCCCTCCCATTGTGCTCCTTCATTTATGACCCCTTCGAGTCAGCGTGACGAAGTGCAGCCAGCGTTAGCTCCTTCCTACCTGCTTTCCACCATCCCAACCAGTGCGCAGATAGCAAGTCCTCCTCCAGCTAACGAAAACACAGCTCAACGGGCATCAGACCATAGAACCAAACACCGTTTCACAGCTCCACTCACTGTCACACCCTCGCTATCAAAACCAGCACCATACAAGGAAGGCTTAGTCCCCGCTACATCGGTACTGCGTCCTCATTGCCTAGCCAGGGATCGGCTCAAACTGTGGCGCCCAGTTGAAAGCAGATCATTAAGGAACGCTGACAGGAAGATTCTCGCAATAACGGACGAAGACTTACAACGCGTCCTCACAGTGATGAATTCAGCGTGGACGCAGAGCACGAGAGAATCGTATGGTGCCGGGTTATTGGTTTATCACGTCTTCTGTGACACGAGAAGCGTCCCAGAACTTCAAAGGTGTCCTGCAGACACACTCACAATCCTCGCTTTCGTTGCGAGCTGTGCCGGAGCTTACGCAGGACGAACCTTGGCGAATTATGTGTTTGCTATCCGCGCATGGCATGTCCTTCATGGACATACGTGGGCCATTCAACAACACCAATTAAAGTCCGCATTGGACGGTGCAGCAATTCAGGCCCCCCCAGACTCCAAGCGCGCTAAGAGAGAACCTTTTACAATCAATTCCATTATCCAAATCAGAGCGCATCTAGACCTCCACGCACCTCTTGATACAGCGGTATTCGCATGCCTAACTAGCGCCTTTTACTCTCTCGCTCGGCTCGGAGAACTAACTGTCAAATCCATCAAGATTTTCACGCCTCAGGAGCACGTGAAACGAGCAGACGTTAGAATGGATTGCGAAGATCGAAATGGGTTACGGGTCTCGAAGATCCACGTACCGCGCACGAAGACGTCAACTACAGGTGAAGATATCTATTGGGCACGACAGTCAGACAGCACAGATCCTGAAGCAGCTCTAATCCAACACTTCACAATCAATGAGCCCTTACCCAATGATCACCTCTTCACGTGGAGACACCCCAAAGGCCCGCGTCCCTTAACGCGAGGCGCGTTCTTAAAAAGGATCGCTAGCATCGCGAAACAAGGAGGGTGTCCTGACCTCAAAGGACACGGTATTCGCATTGGGGGGACGTTAGAGTACTTGCTCCGCGGAATTCCATTCGACGTCGTCAAGTCTATGGGAAGGTGGTCGAGTGAAGCTTTCACCATCTACCTGCGTGATCACGCCCTCATCATGGCCCCATACCTGCAAGATACTCCCATCATTGAACCCTTCACGCGATACACCATGCCAGTGATGCGCTAAATCAATGGTATGTCTCACCCCGCTCCTTATAAATAGGGAGTCCAAGCTGCGCCTGACGCGTCGCTGGGCTCCTTAGAATTTTCGGGAATCACGGCTCATCTCGATTTATTAGGTCCGGGGCGATGTTTCTGGCCGAAAGCCCCTACGGGGCTTTGCCCAAATACCTACATGCAGCATTCATTTCGTATTCGTAGTTCAGATTGTATTTATTACGAATCAATCTGATATATTCTTCTCTGACCACAAAAGTTAGTCAGAACACATAGATTGTCTTCTAAGCGAGTCCGAGGCACGAGGACGAGCATAGCACCCTTGGCAGCACTTTTCAGTGCTTCCCACGGTCTGTCAGACCCGGTTCTTCTGCAGGACACAACACGTCTCTGAGACAACCCTCTCCTAGGAGGATCTCCCTCAAACCCTCGAGAGTCACCTTAGTACCCTCGTCGAAGGGTTGGTTCTGGTTGTCGTCCTAGAGCCTCCAGCGTGTTATCATGGGTCCTGCCGCCCTCGAGCCACCAGAGCACCCTCGTCGGAGGGTTGGCTTCCGTCGCCCTCAAGATAATCTAGAGCCTCTGGTGCTCCTCGCACTTGTATTATGTTCTCCCCTTGCCCTTATGTCATATCTCCAATGTTTTTACTCACCTATGTTATATTATTGTATGTTTTCTCGTCACACCTCATGTTTTTTTTCCGCCGGAGTTATGTTTGTAGTTTGCACTTATGTTATTCTGATGAAACATATCATCATTCTAAAGGTTCATAGCATTTTCAAACATGTTCTGAAGTAAACGAGAGCAGGCATTGGAGCTGCTATACTGACATTGTCAAAACAAGGTAAACAACAAGGTCCATAGTAACATAAGTAGGGTATGAGCGCATATCAAACGTCAAATTAAGATGAAGGCCCAGGGTGCGGAGAGTTGACTGGATCTCGACTGAATGATCGCCGTCCAGTGTCATGATGGGCATAGTCCGAAGATGGAGCATTACGGACGCGATCCGTCCATCTGGAATCCTGGTATCGAGTCCTGCCTTGGGGGTACCCACTGTCACGGTAAGCTCCTCCACCAAATGCCCGCCGCTCATCAAGATCATCGCGGCGAGAGTATCCACTTTCACGAGCATAGTCAGGACCAAGTACGGGACTGTATCGACTTGGGTATGCATGTCCGCGCTCACCACGAGCATAATGGTCATCACGGTGTACCTCCAAGGCCGGAGGGCTATCCCGCATGGTGAAGTCACTGTTGGCACGAGGCTCGCTGGGTCCGTAATGGTTGTGAGGTTGCAAACTAGTATAGCGGGGGTTGTGAAAGTCACGGTGATAGAAGGCATCGCGAGGGTGGAGAGCATCATGCTCGATGATTGGGGTTTCTTCATGGACCTCACGACGACGCACAGCGTCGTGCATATACCATGGCTCGCGAGAATAACTACGAAGAGGCTGACGAGGGTCATGCAAAGTGTCGCGAAGGGCATGATGGAGAGTGTCTCGAGGATCACGGAGGACATCATGACGAGGCTCTTGCAGATTGCGAAGAGGGTCATCCTCATGAGGGTCGTTGCGACGGTTGTGGACAACCTCATGGTGAGGTTCCTGTGGGTGGCGTATACCCTCGTTGGAGTCTCCCTGGATGCCCTCGCTGGAGTCTCGCTGGTTACCCTCGTGAGGGTCATGAGGGACAGGAAGCTCGTCATGAGCTTGGTGTGGGGTATCTGCAGGGTCACGAGAGTCGCGAGAGTCGCGAACAGCAATGGGATTGGTGATTTGAGGTGGTTCCGGCTGATCTCTTACTGGCCTGCCATCCTGCATTACCTCCGAAGGCAAGTCTTCCTGTAACGTTTCCACAGGGACGTTATCTAAAGCAGGGGAGACGACACTCTTCACAGCCGCATCCATCTTCTCGCCCTCATCAACTCCAGATGCATCCGAGGGGCTGTACACCATGCGAAGAGCACGTTTCATCGTACCCTTAGATTCCAGCTCTGGTGATGCCGCCACACTTGATGACCCCACTGTCAATGGGGACAGAGGACCGCCCTTCATTGGAGAGGTTGTCGAAGTTGGTACGGCAGGCGCTTTGGGTTGCTTTGGTCGTGCAGCCTTCTTCCCCACTTTCGAAGTGTCAGTCTTCTCGTTGGATGGGGCTAGCTTCTTTGACGCACGCGATGTGTTCGTAGACTTCAATTTCCTCTTCTTCCCGCGTGCTTCTTCATAGTCAGTGTCAGGCTCTGCGGCAGCATTCTCCGTGGCTGAAGAAAGTTCGATCACTTCACTCAGTGCCGCAGTCGGTTCTGGTTTTGGAGCAGATTTGGCTGGGCGTGAGGGCAGTGCAACAACCTTAAATGGACGTGATGGTGGTGGTGCAACGACCTCTCTACCCGCATGGTAGGTTTTCGGAACTTGCGAACAGCAAGGTACCGCTGGATGATAGTCATCTGAGTCAGCGTTGGAGTCGGAATCATCGGGTGGTGGAGAGGCCTTCGTCACTTTATCGGCCTTCTTCACTTTGGTAGCTGCATTGCTAGGCTTGAGACGAGCTGGGCCGTGGTAGTCGGTGTCGCCATTAATAAACAGTCGTCGAGCACCGGCATGTGGGACAGTCGGACGGAGGTGCTATGCCTGTGATGACTGGCCTCTCAGAGGCCATAACGGATGCTCAACATAACATTAGAATCATAATGTTCTTACAGCAACATAATTGACACTTACCTCGATGCGCCTTGTCGACTTTGACAACTTGCATCGTTCCTGACTTCAATGCCTCCACGAGCACCGCGATTTCCTTCTGTGTCAACGCCCCGATGCCCTTGTTCTTCGAGTTCTCGTTGTGAGCTTCACCAGGCAAGAGGCACTTGTGGGCCGGATACCCTCTGATGCAGAGATTGGCATCAGCAAGCGCACTGGACATGCCCTTCCAAGGGAAGTTTTTATCCCAAGCACACTTCCCCCCAAGCTGGGCTGGTGTACATTTAGTCAAATGGATCAAAAGACCAGCAACGTTCCGACATACCAACTTGTTTGATAAGTTCAAGCTTCACCCACTTCAGACCATCATCCCGCCCCTCAGGAGCCTGAGACTGATCACGACCATCATTTGGAGTCGAGTGGGGGGTCAATGGGTCGCTGTGGGCATCGTCATGGAACACTTCATCCACCGCAGCCAAGGATGAAATGTTACTGTTGAAGATACAGTGTCAGTTGTATCACAAACATAGTTATATTTATATTTTTACTTACTACACATGTGCCTTGATATGACCGATGATGGCATCATCGCTAGCACGGCATCGTGTCTGCCAGAACTGTATCTTGCTAAGTATGTGAGGATTTAGACGACGAAAAATCTCACCCCTGCAGCACCTGGCGTGCAATATGAATGGCCAAGTGACCCGTCTTCGTTGACCACTTTGCCACAGAGGACGATGGCCGCTTCAAAGCCAGATTTAGCGGAAGCAGACTCGAGCTACAATAACAAAATGGGTGATGACAAAACTTCGGGCGAGATAACGTACAATCTGTATTACCCTTCGATAATGTTTCTGGAATCCCTGTCCGCGCTGAGCTATTGTTTGAGTAGATGATCCAAGGAGCGCTGCCTCCTCATGCATTGACAGGAGGTCTTGGTAAGAATCGGGATAGGCCTCTTTGAATTTGTCGTAACATTGAGTGCGCACAGTTGCACCTGTAAGGAATATAAATCTCCTATGGAACAAGATGTAATATGGTACTCACTAGGTGTGCCGCCTCCAGCTGGGGCCTCCCTGCCAATGCGTGCAAGTTCTGTCTGGATATGCTCTTTGAAGTAGTTGGCATACAAGTTCCAATAGTTAGTACCATTCATGGTGCGTCCGCGACTTTTCAAGAACAAGTTGATCAATTGGGAAACAGGGAATGTGGTAGACATAGATAGATTGAGAAAGCATTGCTCGACTGCAGCAAAACCCAACATCGAGCGCCGCATTCAACTCTGCAGACCTGCGTCCAGTAACCGTATGTCCCTCTTGATGGGTCACCGGCTCGTGCTCTTCGGGAAAGTGTTCGCAAAAGGCAGTGGCTGCACCAATGGCATTTGTTGAGGGGGCAGTGTTAGTCTGGAACGGCGTTGGTGGAATGACGTTTGTTGCTGGCAGGGGAGGCGCGTGCTCTCGAGGCGATGATGATGGGAGGATGAATGTAGCGTGGGGCTCTAAGGAACATGTGCGAGAGGCCATTGTTTGACCCGATGAACTCGCAGGAAAACTAAAACCTGGTGGCGGTGCTAACCGGTTCAACTCCTGCGTGAGGAGGTGATGTTGGGATCCTCCAGGTAAAAATGACTGAGCATCCATCATGCTAAAGGCGTCAGTGGAGTTAGGATCCATCCATGGTTGTTCGCCCATAGAACCATAAAAAATGTCCTGGAGCTGTGCAGGAGCATGTGGAGCGGGAAATGGTGAGGCGTGTCGACTACTAGCCGCGCGGACCGTTAGCGATGACGTTTTGTTTGTTGAAGTACTGTCTGGCACCACATGGGCGAAGTTTGGTGCACCAGACTGCGCAGATACGGGATCTTGATCTCCCATAGTGGGGTTCTGAAAGGCCTGGCGGCGGATAGATGCCCCTTTGACGAGGCCAACATCCCGCTCTGTGGCCCTAAGCTTACTCCTCAGTCGTGAGGGAGTCAGCTCAACAGGTGGTGTTGCGCATCGACGACCACCACCAAACTGTTCTTGCATATAATCGAAGGTATCCGTGGATAAGGCCGCAAAGCTTGGGTGAGGAGACGATGGGATATCAGGGATGTTTTGGGTCATTTCTGCAGTATGTAGTCAGTAGTTGTCCATAGAAGAAGTACGTGAGTGCACGCCTACTTACCTGTATGTGAAATACTGGAGAGCAAATCTGATGGTAATTCGGAAGGGGCACGAAAAAAAATACCAGTGCTCTGATACTTATGAGGCTGGTTTGAGCTAAAATGGGTCCCTCTGTGCGACGGTGATCCATGGTGTCATTCGGACTAAAAAATTTAGAATGGAGCGGTAGAACAGAAGCTAAACAAACGTACAAGATTAAATTTGTTGGGTTAATGGCCGAGATACACAAGCTCATGAGGGTGTGAGCGAGGGTTTGAGCGAGGGTTTGAGGAGGGTGTGAGCGAGGGTTTGAGGAGGCTCGGGAGGCTAGAGGGAGGTTCACATTGATGCTAATATGAATAACGTTAAGCACAAGTGACTTACTTTGCAGCCGAAGATACGGTCTAGACCCACTGTCAGTACCATTATGTTGGAAAGGCTGAAAGAATATTGAGGATGACCCGAATTTAGACAGCAGCGAATACAGATAAAGTTGAGCATGAGGAAGTTGACTTACTTTGCGGCCAGGGGCTTGGACTGGTGGTCTCATCATGTCAGAGAGGCTGAAATGAGCATTAGAAATCACAGGTGACTTACTTTGCGACCAATGACTCTCGAGTCTTGGCAAATCGAAGTGGTCACCAGGGTAATCAGAAACGGTAACTGTGACCCAAGACATTGGTCATCGCTGAAGAGGGTATAGAGAGTGGGGAAGTTGACAGAGGAGGTTATGGGGATGCTCGAGAGGCTACACTGCAAAATAATTGTTGTGACTAAAGATAACAATGTAACGCCAACTTACTACTACCGAGTTGGAATCAATTGAGATCTGATCCCGCATATCAGAATTTAATGTAGAATTTCGAAATGAATTGTGGTACTAACATGGTATCTACATTCCATTGGTTGTTATTATACTAGTCAGCGCGTAGCAGGCCAATGATCGCTTTCAGGCGAGACTCCTCGTAACGATGAGGTACGACTACCGAGTTGGAATCAAATGAGACCTGATACCGCACATCAGAAATTAATGTAGAATTTTAAAAAGAATTGTGGTACTAACATGTTATCTACATCCAGTCAACCTCTGAGACGTTTAGAAGGCCGATAATCGCTTTCAGACAACTCGTCGTCTATAGTCATACTTTGATCATCATATTCAGAAGTGGACGAAGACCGCGTGACAGAAGTTATCGGTGGGATGAGATCCTCGGTGTGAGTAGGGTGTGGTGGCAGAAATGATTTGTGCACAGCTCTAGAAGCTGGCCGGGGTGGCGGGCGTGACATTGCTACGACAGCTGGCCGGGGTGGCGGACGTGATATTTCTACAAAAACTTGGACATGTCGACGAATAGCAGAAGTTGTAGGATGAGGAGGTGCAGGAAGTGGTGCAGGAGGTGTTGCAGGAGGTGTTGCAGGACGAGTAGATGGTGTAGCAGGGCGAGTAGTTGGTGTAGCAGGAGGTGAGGGGAGACGACGAGGCCCTTTTCGGTCAATGTTGCCATCTGCGAATGCACGTCGCCCACGAGGGTGGCTTGAGCGATGTGATGGTGCCTCTCCAATGATAATTGGGTCCCTGGAAGTCAAGAGGCGTGAGCGGGCAGCATCGCTCGTGATGGCTCGGATAGTGAGGGTGCCTGTCTTGAGAGCGTTGACAAGGTTAGCACGATGACGGATGGTCAAATCATGTATGCCTTTGGTCCGCCTGAGCGTGGGTCGAATCTCGCCGGGCATCAAAGTCTCTTCAGGGTAGTTCACGAGGCAACATCCGAGCCGAGCTAGTTCATTGGGCAAGGTTTTCCAGGGGAAGTCTTTTGGGGAACGGCCATGCAGCGTGCCGCCAACAGAAGCTGAAAGAAAGTCAAGATTAGTGTAAAAGAGAACTGACGAAACTTACCAGCAAGCGCCGTTATGCCACCCATAATGCAAGGAATACCATCAAGGGCCTTCCATCCACAGTCGTGAACTTGTAGACTGGCAGTAACCTCACTAACTCCTGGGCCCTCTGTCGACACCGCCGCATCCACGAGCTAGAAGCGATCAGCAGAACGGATATGAAACTGACTGGGGACTTACGAGGTGAGTAGTTACAAAAGAGTGCGAGTCTGTCTGCGTGGCGGCATCAACAAGGTGCGAGGGCTTGGATATGGTCATAGTCATTTTGCAAAGTACAAACAAGGTACGAGAGTAGATGCAGTTAATCGATAACACGCAAGAGAAGCCATAGAAATCTTTGGGATGTCACAGGGTAATTTTCAAAAAAGCATTGAATGAGGATAGCGCCAAGAAGCTATGACTTACCAAACCTGGTAAATGAGCGCAGAACTTTAATTCATAACATAGTGTTGGCACCAAGCGCTCAAGAGGGTTGTCGAGGCTACTGCGGGCCTCCTGCGAGGTGAAAATCACATCTGTGAGCCAATGCGCTCGAGCATATAACTCGTACTGAATTAAACAGACAAACATATGGACATTCACTAGCATTCAAGGTGTCTAAACCAGCCTCATGGGCTCCAGCAGTACGCCCCATTGTGCTAACACCAAATTTTGAACAGGGACGCTACAGTTAATGGCTGTATTGTATTTCTCCAACTGACAGGGCAATATAGCAGTACGAACTTCACGACAACTTGTGATCTTGTTAGGTACCATTTTTACAATTCATCTGCTTTCCCCTGTCATAATTCATCATGGGCCGGCGAGCAAAATACCTCACATTAGATGAGAAAGCAGCTGCCTCACAACAACATAGAGAATCATATTCTCAGTCACAAAGGTAAGCATTATATGTCTCTTGTCCAACTTTAATTCACATGTTTTCATTATCACAGAGGTAAAATAGTGAGGCAAGCTCAGAATGCTCGTTACTACGCCAAGCGTCATGGTCGACGTGGACCTCGTACATCCAAGATCATGTCTGAAGCACCTCTCACGTCTTCCTTGTTGCAATTCGCGGCTCTCCCCCTTCCCGATTCTTATCTCTTTCGCCAATCCCTTGCCGGTTCAAACTTGATCGACGAATCTGACCTTTTGCAATGGGACTAAACCACCTCCTTACGATTTCCCCAATCCTCCCGACTCGCCAGAGGAAGAGCGTTTTACAAATAACATCGTCGATGTGATGCATGGACGTCATTTGCGGATCGAAAGGGATTCTTGTGCACAACGCACGGCCATGTATAACAGGGGAGAGAGTGACAGAGTTCTCGAGGAGATTCAAGAGGCGCAAAAGAGTTTACTTACAGGCTGGGATGAGCTTCATACTTGTGTCTCACACTTGCAGGCATGCACAAGACACAAGATCATGGCTGAATGCCACTGCCAGTGGGTAGCACGAAGGATCGTGGTTTATCAAACGGAGAAGGACTCGCTAATTGCTGGGAAGAATCCATATGTCTAGACATGCGCACTAGAATACTGGGATGGAAAGTACACGACATTGTAGATAATATCGAAGATCCCTCATTTCATCCTCTCGGAGTTGTGTAAGTTGTCGTCCACGTAGGACAGCAATGATTGTTGCTAATACCCATACGCCGCAATCATAACCATTAGTTTGAAGAGGTTTGAGCTGCGTGAATCGTCAACGGAGGGCTTAGATGTGAGACATGTCGTTGACTTACAGTCAATGGGCGAGCTACCCATCCATCCATATCAATGTGAACATTTTTATCTCGTTGACGTGCCACCATTAGAAGTCGACAAACAAATTTCATGACATCCTGTAAATTTATTAAAATGAACACTGCACGCAAGTTAAAGTGAACCAACTTTGACATCCTGTTTCCAAGGTCTCCGTTCAGCTAGACTATCAAAGAGATGAAGCTCTTTTCTTGACAAGTAAATGATGCAAACGACCCAATGGCCAACATCAGATGGCCGATGAATCGGGAGAACCCACACATCTTTCTCCCAATAGCGCGTCCACGATGTATTGCGCCAGAGCCTATCATCAGCTGCATTATAGCGGATTCGAGGAAGATCGTACGTAGAGAAGACAGCCACAGCAGAATTGGGCATGTCCTTCTGCAGAAGGACGGCACAACCGTTGATACATACGTCGTTGAGGAACGCTGTCGGACGAGCGAGAAAACCTATGTCTCTCGGCTCGAATACGTGGCAGGGGAAGCCTCCAGTTGACGATGTGGTTCTAGTAGCTACACGTCCAGGCACGATGACATGCGAGTCTTGAGATGGGACGCGGAAGTCATCGATTAGGAGACCCTACCAATACATTAGTGATATTTGGCCTATCAATGATATTGACGCACCTCGGGGCAATCCCACACCATGTCAGCACAAACATTAGACACGAAGTCTTGATCCTCATTGAACTCCGCTCCAGCACTATCACCCTCCAGAATATCGGCAAGTGCAGCTTGCTCGGGTCCGACCTCTGCGGGGTCATCTGCCTCGGGCAGCACTGGCTCGTCCTTGGGAACATGATCCTCCACCGTCACACTCACCAAATGAAGAGGTATACCGTGAGTACCTCCAGAGTAGGTTATAGCCCTGGCTAGCGCCTCTTTTGCGCAACTGCTAAACCGAACCGAAGACGCTAGTGCATTCGCCCATCGCACCTGAAGTCTGAGAAAATGTGAGCGCCTCTGTTGTAATGGAACGAGGAGGCGCTCATCTATATATAAGAAATGTCGTCAATCAAACCTTGAATGAATAAGCAGTGAGAACCATACTTACTTTCAGGCAATCGGATTGAAAGCTCCAATGCCGTCAGCTCTTCTTCAAAGAAGCGACACAAATTATCAGCCTCCATCCCTAAGCGTTTCTGCTCCTCCCTGCACCGGTCACGCTTAAGAATGGCACGAATTCCATCCCTGATGTCTGAGTCTTGCAACCATCGAGGTACCTCCCCAATCGAGGGTGTAATCCAAACGTCCTGCATTAATGTCTGGTCGCTACGTAGTTCAGCTAATTTTGTCGGGAGGGGAGTAGGAAGTGGAATATTCCAAGCAGGATTGTAGAGCGAGTCTAAGCGCTCACAATAAGAATTGAATTTTCGGATTGCTGTCATGAGCGCAGGTTGGCGTTTTGCTATAGCTTTTCGAGTGTGTTGATGAAGCTTCGTTCCTGAGCAATAAGGTTAGAATGGAGGGACAGTAGCACATGAAGAGTTACCTAATGCTTGGTGAGATCCGCCTACAGCACGATCCAATTTATCCCATTCGAAAAAGCTGGCAATAGCGCGCTTTCGAACATTCATCTTAAGATCACGTGCCATAAGAAGGACACGGACGAAGTCAAGATTGACTCCGTTGAGCTCGGGGAATTTATCATGGACGTTAAGAGAAGAGTATAACGCTTCGACTTTAGTCATGAGACGATCATGGCCTCTTTGGAGGCTCTCGAGGACATCGAGGGTGTCATCGGATGCTGCCTCCTTCTCCAGCATAGTCTTGGTAGTCTGCAGGGCTCGATCTGACGTGTCCAAGTCAGCTTGTAGAACGAGTACTGTATCGAGCTCCTTCTTGAGACGAGCAGGCGCATCTATAAATGTCCAATGTAAGTACTCGTTGTGTGCATATTATGGGCTTGCTCACAGCGCGCGAATCGAAAGCTGGGATTGTCGCTGGTCAGCCCACTGAGCTTGTAGGTCCACCACAGATGTTTCACAGTGATCGATGACGTCGAGGGCAGCAGAGCTCTGGGCCTTGATGCCCCGCTTGAGACGGTTTTTAATCCACTCTCCAAGGTCTGTTTTCATTTCCGATCCTATGGCAGCCGCTTGACGATCAATTAACCACAGACGGCGCTGGCGCTAAATGACTCAAAGTAGTTAGTATGTTGTTAGGGAACATAATGTAACGTACCGATGATGACCTTTCTACACCAATCAAGCGAACAAACCGCGACCACAGCCGCTCAGTCCCCTCGCCATCAGATAAGCCAAGCCCTATGCACATACGCGGATTGTGCACTAGCTGACAGGCCCATTCATGCCCGTAGGCATGCATAGCCGTAGTCGCAAACCGCAGGCGTGATACAACATCAGGGGGGAGAATATCAAACTGAAACTAATTAGCGAATGAATTCGACTACAATCATGTACATACCTTTGAAAGGGACCGAGCGAGAACACAGCCTACATCATACAGGGTAACAACCGTGGCCTGAGGAGGGAGTAATGTGAACAGATGTTCTATCAGCGCTACCGAGTATTTCTGCTGTTCACCGGGAGAATCGATGTTGGCAAAAAATAAGGGTATATCATGCCGGCAGATGAGGGCCATTATTCCTGTGTCGTCGAAGCTGTCCATTGCAGTTTTTTGTTTCTTCCCGTCGGCGGCTTCGTATGCATTCTCGCATTGGTCGATAGCTTCATCAGGCACGACGGATTTATGTAGCTTCGGAGGTCGCTTACGTTGTGCATCAATTCGGCGCCCGACTGCGTCAACAAACTGTTTTGAAAGGAAGTAAGTCGGTTCATAGAAACGAGGACAATCACCCGCAGAACGTCTGTGGCGATGATGGAAATTTCCGTCGGTAGCGACGTGTATGTCCCCGCCTTGATCAATGGGTCTGCCATACAGTGTCCCGCCAAAACACGCTGGGCAGCGCTGTGCGAGAAGTGGTGCACATCGGCCAGAGTGTAAGACAGTTGATGCCGCACTTTCATTATTGGTTACAGTCGGCGGTCGGGGTGATTGGTGACTGGCCACGCAGTCTCGACTGTGTTGGAGGACTGCGTCCACTTGCTGTTCAATTTGAACTTGTAGGATGTCGTACCACTGTACGGCATAGCCTAGACCACGACGAAATGGTTCCTGCACGATATCACCCTTTGGGCTATTTTAGTAAGGTGATATCTCATATGGATATATCTTACCCGCGAGTCAGTCACTTGAAAACCTCGGCGTGAATAGTGCGTTTTGAGAGCCGAGGCGAGAGCATTAATTGCGTCGCAAGACCGCTCAAAAAGAGCACGATAAAATGAAAGTAGCTCAACGGATACCGCCATACGGGGTTGTGAAGGCGCAGTGGGGAACAGCCCATGATGAAGGAGGACCTGTGGAATGCTGGAGGAGCATTCACAGCTCAGTACATCAATTGATTCAAATCCTGTTGATATGTTTTGCACTCGTTAGATCATCCGATGGGCCGAAAGTATGAGTACTTACTGTCGAAGAATAGGCACAATAAATTGGTCTTTTTCCGTGTGCAAGAGAGAGTTGCGCACGCTGAGATCACTTGGTTAGTCTTCTCCAAGCCTTGGCCAATAGTTCGGGCGTAATACTTCAACTGCGGGTCCACAAGGGTGGGTATGAGCTTTTGCCAATTAGCGTATAATATATTGGTTGGGTTATCGGGGAGAACACGCCGATTGTGTAGATCGCTCCCCGAGTCTGCATGCCTAGTAGAAAATATTTCCTCTGGCATTTCAACATTGATGCCTGTGAAATCCGAGTCATCAAACATGTTTATGTCGGCGACTTCACCAGCGTGGCCACCCAACACGGTACGAGAAGGCGTCGTTTGGGAGGGTGCGTGATCCAAGATTTGTTGCATTTGAGCAAGCAGACGACGGCGCTTGAGTTCTGCGCCAGGCAACTCAACAAGTACTTGAGTTTTCCTCTTATCTCTGGCTTTCCTTGGGCTTACGAAGTGTTGCCCAAGGCCAAAGGAAACAAGCTGAGCGTTACGAGTGTTGAGGGATTTAGTTGGAGCCATGGCGAGAAGGACACGTCAACGTGCATGTGCACAAAGACTATGCAGACGCCAGACAATGCCAAGTACTTCGATTACTATCAGTTATGATACATAAATAGACTCAAACCTACCAACAGTACCTCCCGGGCCTACCAGGCGACCCTACAAGACTATCATGCACACCGCTGGAGCTACAAAATCAGGTACGGGAGGTCAGCGGGAGGTGCTGTAGGCCCGTGGGAGGGTCGCTGGAGGTGCAGGGGCTAAAAGTAAATGTAAGCTATTATTAGATGGGGGGAGGGTGGGTCTTGCAGATGGGTTTCCCATATCATAGAAACCGGGTCTCATAGACCCCTTATAGGCACCGAAAAGTCCTGCCTGAGGTGGAGCGTAGAATGTTGTCTATGTGGCAGATGTCCTTTTTGGGACATCTCTTCTTTGCTTCGTACTACTACTACTTGCAGACTCTCAGACTCTTAGTCGTATTACTCGAACTTTCGCCCCTGCCCACCGCACCCTTTTAGCAGCATGCATCTCGCAAGAATCCACTCTATAAAACGCAAATTCTCTTAAAAGTTTACAATTTAAGACAACCACACACCATTATAACTAATATTTCAATTTTGCTCGACGCATCCCTCACGAACATAATATATCTATCATGACCCCGAGCGCTTGCTGCTTTTGCCCAGCCCGCCCTCACGGCTCATCTCGATTTATTAGGTCCGGGGCGATGTTTCTGGCCGAAAGCCCCTACGGGGCTTTGCCCAAATACCTACATGCAGCATTCATTTCGTATTCGTAGTTCAGATTGTATTTATTACGAATCAATCTGATATATTCTTCTCTGACCACAAAAGTTAGTCAGAACACATAGATCGAGACACCTGGACCACCGGCCAGAGTTTATTTTGAATGTAATGTAATGAACATGCAAACGCAATCACACGCCTAGTCGGCGCCTCTGCAAAGTGTGGCTGGAGTAGAGCATACATACAGTTGTAGCGACATTCAATGCCCAAGTCGAATCATCCGGCGAAACCCTTCTTCGGATGTGCAGGTGCCAGGTGATAACATATCTTACTTTCGTGGAGGTGTCCCACGACAAATTTTTTGATGGGCCTCTCTGTGGGATATCAAACTCGACGAGGTGATAATGGTGTGAGTGCATCTCTGTCTATGAGCATTGTCACCCACAGTGACCCACTGCTTCGAACCACGTACTATCAGTTTATTGATGCACAAATACTGCTGCCCTCCACGCGCTCCATGCTGTACTACTCGACTTCTTGGTGCAGATAAAGCGTCGGGCGGAACGGCATCGAGCCAAAACAGAAATTCAAACAATGTGAAATTCGTTTCTGGATGATCGAACAGTTGTTTTCCAAGATCCTTCGATTCAAACATTGCCATGAACTCGCAATCAGTGGCATTTGCAACATTCGATGATCAAGAGACTGACTGATAGGAATGCCTGAGTCGATGTATACTTCGACGTGGCCATCGATGATCTTTCCCACATATCATCTGGCCATAATGCGGTGACGCAGGGGGGCCTCAGGCAGGATGACTCGGATTGGGTTTAGCTCAGTCAAGGTCACTGGTGTGTAGCAGATATGCAGAGCCTCTGAACAGATTGATGTGATGATATTGGCATCCAAATTTCACACCACGGGCAGTTTGTTTCGAACGGCTTCTAAGTTCTCACGCAACTACATCACCTGATCAATATAAAAGCGTTGAATGGGCGGTACATATGCGAACGCGGACTCCCATACGCCTCATCCCGAAATGACATACTACTAGTACGTCTCAACTGATCCTGCTTGGTGGCCGCTCATTACCGGTGCTCGTTTTTCTACCTATTTTGTAGGTTCGTGGAGAATAAGTGGGAATGACGTGTTGACGTCTCACTATCATTGACTGTGATCTCACAGTTGCATCCTCTGTTGTGGTGGTATATGATTGGGGTGAGCGAGATAATACTTTCCGAGGCGATCATTAATATGCAAACGGTATCCAAGCATGCACATTCGTACAAGAGGTGAGTTGATGTCATGGCCTGTGCAACCATTTCACTGAGAATGCTCTAATAGTTCGAGCTGATCTGGGTGAGCAAAGTCCTATTCAGAAGCAAACAAAATACTCGAAGTCGCGTTGCCGGTGTACAGACGCTGTCCGCTTCTCAGCAAAATTCTTGCTTCATAGCGGGAATGGGCTCCTGACGAAGACAGGTGTGTAACCCACATCTTCGCGACTACCTTGCCGATCGTCAACGACTGGGAACAGTGCCTAAGAAGCTGCCTCGGTGAGACGATCACTGCTGCACTCATAACTGGCCTGCTCCTCGATGTAGGCATGGGCTCGAGCAGCTCTTGTTCTCCCACTCACGCTCGCGACAATACTCTGTAGGTCCTCGCATGATACGAGCAGTCATTAGCACCAAATTCTCAAACGTACACAAGTCTCGGGCCGACAAGGCCCTCATCGATCCCTCGTCTGACACTGTTGCAGATCGCTGGTCTCATTCGCCATCCATGCTATCGGCAGTACTTCGCTACGACGCCTGGCACGTCTATTGTACCTTTTCTATATATCTGAAAATGTCGAAACCGGGGAACTTGGGGTTCTGGGGTACTGACTTAGCAGGTTCTTCAGGTACGCCGTTAAGTTGCGATTGGAAGCAGTCCCAGGGATTCGGAAGGTGAGTCGGTGATTCGGTATTAGCCATGACCCTTACTCCCTAAGTTACTTGAACTCACTTAGGCTGTTCATGGGAGTCGTTTCTGCACCAAACGTTCTAACAGTCCCTCGATGCCACCGTTCTACCTATCCATTTTCCGGGTCAGAAAGGAGACTCCGTGCCACCGTTCCCGAGGAGAGAATTTCCAGCCCGGAGCGCGCGTCCAACCTTTCGAGCTGTGTCCGTGCCAAATACAGGTTTGAATCACGAATTCAGCTTTATGATATGAATTATTTGAGCGTGTTTTGGTGAAGTCGGAACAAATCTATCAGAGAGGTAATGAAGACTGTCATCGATGAGGAACGACATCCCAACGCGAGTGTTACAAATGAAAGAGAATTTGAAGGCGGGGATGGAGAAAATTGTGAATTTGCAGGCGGAGGCTAAGAGCCCCAGACTTCAACGATCAGTAGTCCAGCAGCCCAGGATGGTGTATTGTTCGTCAACTGAGACTGGGGGGGAAGGAATGTAATATTACAAATATGAAACGCTAAAGGACAACCATATAAATAAAGCAGGCAAAAATACAAGTACAACGGGCGATAATGGTGTTCTTTGCACCAGATGCGATATAAAGTACATAGATCAAGTCCATATTCATGACACTGGTATAACAAGTGTCGGAGATGCAGATAGCTATTCCTATCAAATATTATCAAAACAATGTCAGGGTCTTTGTTCGAACCAACGCCCTTTGAGGGCGAGAAGGCTCCCTGTTGTCGCCCGGTTTGCCCGCAGGATATTGCTTGGGCATGCGAGCCTGTTGTTCAGCCGGTTTACCCGCAGGATATTGCTTGGGCATGCGAGCCTGTTGTTCAGCTGACAATGGCAGGGTCTTTGTTCGAACCAACACCCTTTGAGGGCGAGAAGGCTCCCTGTTGTCGCCCGGCTTACCCGCAGGGTATTGCTTGGGCATGCGAGCCTGTTGTTCAGCTGGCAATGGCAGGGTCTTTGTTCGAACCAACACCCTTGGAGGGCGAGAAGGCTCCCTGTTGTCGCCCGGTTTGCCCGCAGGGTATTGCTTGGGCATGCGAGCCTGTTGTTCAGCTGACAATGGCAGGGTCTTTGTTCGAACCAACACCCTTTGAGGGCGAGAAGGCTCCCTGTTGTCGCCCGGCTTACCCGCAGGGTATTGCTTGGGCATGCGAGCCTGTTGTTCAGCTGGCAATGGCAGGGTCTTTGTTCGAACCAACACCCTTGGAGGGCGAGAAGGCTCCCTGTTATCGCTCGGTTTTCCCGCAGGATATTGCTTGGGCATCCGAGCCTGTTGTTCAGCCGGGTTACCCGCAGGATATTGTTTGGGCATCCGAGCCTGTTGTTCAGCCGGGTTGCCCGCAGGATATTGTTTAGGCATTTGAGTCAGTTGTGCGCCCGGGTTTCCCGCACGTTGCTTAAGCAAACGACGTCTCAGGCTTTGGGCCTTCTTCAACGCAGCTTGCTCCTTGATGAATCCCCCCAGCCGTTCGAGTTTCTGCTTTTTTCTCGCGAAAGCGTCCGGTGCTAAAGTTTGATTGTCAATGTAGGTCCCTTGAATATCGCAATAGGTTCACATACGTGGCATAATGTCATAAATAGATGTCTCATTGGTTTGTTGTGCTGCTGAGAGAACAACAAGCGCTTCAGGCTTGCTGTCGGTTGTCCAAGCAGCTGGGATCTTAGGAGGGGGTGGTAATCCCCGAAGGCCCAGCTGGGCACGGGGATCGACTTCCCCGCCACATACCACCATAGTTGTACGAAGAGAACTTAAGAGCCGGGTGATCCTGTCTATAAGGACGGTGAGGAGGATACAACAAAAGAGCGACTGGTAATTACCGTCATGAGTAAATGCACCCTTGCGGCGTTGGATAAATAGCAATAATTTGAAGTATGCGGATTTGTAGGGCACGAGAGCCTGTGAACAGACGACGAACAGGTATGGTTCTGCGCCTAAACGTCTAAGAGTGCCGCGCGCCACCTCAGCGAGTGCGATAATCTGCACGGAAAGATCGTCAGTTGACTATAAAAGATCATTAACAGTAAACATGTACCTTTCGGCCGTAGCGCAGTATCACGGAGTCATCCGACTGATCGAATTTCAAGATGTCATTTATACCGTGTAGAAACTGGTCTTTAGAGGAACTCGAAAGCTGGTCAACGAGTTTAAAGACGACTCGTCGACTATCGAGGGCAGGGGGGATGATGTTTTCCATCAGTAATACAAGGTAGATACAAGTGGAGGGAAAGATGGAAAGAGGTGTAAAGAGAATAAATACCTCCCACACGGAATGTGGATTTTGCTGTGGCACTCAAGGTGCGTCCACAATCGTGATCATGTATGTACTAATCAGATGAACAATATAAAATCAAATCAGCGGCGGGAGACTCCGAGAGTAGCGGACCTTCCACAGGCTACCCTGGGCTGTCTCTTCACTGTAGCACATTTGCTTGAAGCAGTCACCCCGTTCGTGCCCTCCGGTGAAGCACACTGGCCATCATGATGGTGCTCTGCTACCTAAAATGGGATGTGGAAAATTACGTATGTATAATCACATGTCTATTGTCCCCACCACGTGTTATGTAATTACTGCACAGCTTGACTGTGAGCCGCTGACTCCGAGCGCTTGAGCAATCACGCGGCGTCAAGTCGATGTCTACGCACAGAACAGAAATGTTGAAGTTCAGCTTACCTCCCTAACTCCAGTAACAACTTGAATATAATTGGCGGATCTCCCAAGAGGAAACAGTAAGCTGAGACTAGACTTGGTATCCAACAATCCCTTCTGCTTTCTTCCGTTCCCAATTCCCAGAGCACTGACTTGTCTTACAATCTGCCAGATCTTATTATCCGACGGTGAGCAAGCAACAGTTGAGCAAGCACCAGAGCAATCCCTTGGATATTTTATTGTATCTAATACATTATGATCACCTACAATTCAAGTTCCACGAGCAATCGAAACGTGGTATTTCAAGTAAAAAAAAACTCTAGATCGAAACCTTACCTCTGGGCTCATAGGGCAACAAGACAGCCAGGCTACCAGCAAAAATCACCAAAGCCCCAGCGATATATACAGGTACCGCCGTCGCAAGATTAGCATAAAGCGCAATGACGGGGGCCTATGATTCAGAACACGATAAGAAAAAGCAGCGTGAGATGGCAAGTGAACTCACCAGAACACCAAATACCCTCGACGCTGTGGACGTCAGACCATTCCCCGTTCCGCGATCTTTCGCAGGAAAAATCTCAGGAGAAATAGCATACAAGACGCCATACATAATCTATTCACAATTAACCCAGTCTCCAGTAAGACAAAGTAATTCACTTACGTTGCTGAAAAACACATATCCGCAATTCCACCCCAGGAGTTGGTTGGATGTCTGGGCGGTGGTGGTCGCGAACAAAAACGCGCCAGTGAGCCCTTTATTTCGCGGGAAGTCGTTGAGTAATGGAAGCGCTTGATAGCATTATTACTTGCCTGAGGCAATGGCAAGAGTTCCCCTGCGCCCAATGTATGGGAGCTCCACTGCCCAGCCAGCGAGCAAGGCAGCGGGGACACCCATGACGCTTAATATGACTTGCTGCACACCGGCTTCAGCTATCAAACGTAGAACAAACTGTTACACGTACGTTGCGATAGGTAATGTACAGGGATCCATCCCCGAAGACAGCGCCACGGCTGGTGTTACAGTTCTGCTCTTTTCCCTTCTATTCTATTCGTTTCCATCACCTTCTATCATATTCTATCGTACGATTCTCATTCTCTTTTCTGATTGGTTCCTCATTTACAAGCTCCGCTTGAACATTCGTCTCATTCATTATTTAAACCTTCTACTTATCGCATGTATTCCTTAACTTGACCTACGCAGACCAGGGCCTGCAGACTCTAGCTTTACTTGTGCAATCGAACTATACTTGGATCTTTGATACCAGACGTCTTTGTGACGCCGAGCGTAACAAAAGGTCAAGTTACTTCTTTACTGCGCTGTTCACTCGAACAGGCGCCCTGAACCAGCACTACGGACCCCAACGGCAAAGTACTTCCAGGTTTCATCTGGAGTGACGAACGAAAAGAACACGTCCTTATCGACAAAGACGGGAACTATTGGAACTTAGCTCAGTGGAGCTCTTATCATCAAGAGAACGCACCTCCAGGACACGTCTGGAACTTTTGGACCGCATCCTACGAACCATCTCACATTCCCCCAGACGACTCAGACGACGACATGACCAAAGAAATCGGCACTCCTCCCGCGCCTTTCAATGGCGACACTAGAACCGCTCAAGGATGGGGCCTCCAACTCGACGCCTATCTTGACATGAACGACGGTGTCTACGACACTGACAAGAAGAAAGTTATTTTTGCTCTGAGTCGTATGACTAAGGGCGAAGCAGCTAAGTGGGCCGAAGGCCATCTTAAAGCAGCCTCCGCAGCAAAGGACTACGGAACTTACTTACAGTTCGTAGAGAAATTCAAAGGGACCTTCTACCCTAAGCACTCGGCTCAAACCGCCATTAGGCGCATTTCCACCCTGAAACAAACCGGCAGCGTCGCTGCCTACGCATCTCTATTCCGCACCATCATTGCCGACACCGGCATCACTGAAGAAGTCACACGTACCATGTTCTTCCGCAATGGATTAAAGCGTGAGATCTCCGCTGCGATCCTTGCATTCGAAAACACCCCCACCGACCTCGCAGGGTGGCTTGACAAAGCCCTCGAAGTCGAAGTACGCAAGACGCTCATCGCGCCGCCCACGTTTACCAAGGGCCGAGACCCTTACGCGATGGATATTGATAAGGCGGAGGTAGGAGAAGATGACGATGGTGAGATGACGAAGAAGACTCGAAAGACTTACCTGACGCCTCAAGAACGCGAGCGCAGGAAGAAGAACGGCCTCTGCTTCAAATGCGGCAAGAAAGGCCTCATCAAGGACTGCCCGAACCATCCAACGGTAACGGCAGCGAAGAAGACTTCCGTCAAAGACGACGACGAAGAATACCGCGAATTCCAAGAGTGGAAAGCGTTCAAAGCCCGCCAAATGAAGAAGGGTAAAGGTAAAGAAAAGAAGGAGGAAAGTAGCGACGAGGAGGATTTTTAGAACGGGGATCTGCACCGGTGTCAGATACCCCTAGAATAGGACTCCTAGTACAATCGATTGGCGACTCGAAATCTATTCGTATTCCGTTAACCATTGAATCATCTAGGACCGACAAAACCACCGAAGCAAGCGCGCTAATTGATAGCGGCGCAGAAGGGGAGTTCATTGACTGGCAATTCGTCCGAAGAAACTCCATAAAGACTCATTTTCTCGATAAGCCCATACCCGTACGCAACGTGGATGGCACGCTCAACAAAAATGGAAAAATCACACGGTACTGTAATCTATCCTTTTCTGTTCGCAATCTTCCCATGAAGACGCGTTTCCTCGTAACCTCTTTAGGAGGAGAGGACGCTATTCTGGGAATGACTTGGCTAAAACAAGAAAATCCCAATATAGATTGGACCGCCGAAGAAGTACATCTTCACGAGCGCACTATTTCCGCTGCTAAAACCAGTGAAGAAGACGTCTTTTATGACGCACCAGAATCGGAAGAAGAAGACGTCTTTTACGACGCAGTGGAAAGTATTCCAGAAAACCCATTCTCTCATGACGACCTCCCTAACCTCCTAGATCTCGACGAAGACGACGAAGTAGTCGTGTCGGTAAGAAAAGCCGACAACATCTCCCAAACCCTCGCCCAGGACGCCGCCAAACCCAAGAAGTCCTTCGAAGAACTCGTTCCACCAGAGTTCCAGAAGTATAAAGACGTATTCGGTGACGTAGCTAATGGAACTCTCCCACCAGAACGCAAGTTTGATCACAAGATCGACCTCAAGGATTCCTTCGAACCGCGGAAATGCAAAATTTATCCGCTTAACGCCAAAGAAGAGAAGGCCATGAACGACTTCATTGATGAACATCTCGCCAAAGGTACCATCCGACCCTCCGAATCCCCACAATCATCACCCTTCTTTTTCGTCGGCAAGAAAGACGGATCTCTCCGGCCATGCCAAGACTATCGTTATCTGAACGAACACACGGTTAAGAATAACTACCCATTACCGCTGATCTCAGATTTAATAGATAAACTCAAGGACGCTCAGATCTTCACCAAGATGGATATCCGATGGGGATATAATAACGTACGTATGAAAGACTCCGACTGTTGGAAAGCGGCATTCGCCACATCCAGAGGACTCTTTGAACCATTGGTAATGTTTTTCGGCATGTGCAATTCGCCCGCCACCTTCCAGTCTATGATGAACGAACTGTTCGGAGACATGATCCAGGAAGGATGGATCATCATTTATATGGACGACATACTGATCTTCTCCAAAGACTACGAAACCCATCAGATTCGGACCCACAAAGTACTTCAACGACTCCGCGACAATTTCCTCCACCTCAAACCCGAAAAATGTACCTTCAACGTAAAAGAAATCGACTACCTCGGCATGATCATCAAACCCGGCTCCGTCGCCATGGACCCAGTAAAGCTCAACGGCATATCCGATTGGAAGACTCCCACGAAAGTCAAGGAAGTCCGATCATTCCTCGGATTCGCTAATTTCTACCGCCGTTTTATCGCTAACTACTCATCTATTGCACGACCCCTTATAGATCTAACCAAGAAAGATGAACCGTTCTCATGGACCCCAGAACGCGAACACGCCTTTCTCAGGCTGAAAGAAATCTTCACGTCCTCACCTATCCTCCAAATACCCGACAAGAATCTTCCCTTCGCAATCGCAACCGACGCCTCCCTCTACGCAACTGGGGGAGTTCTCCTTCAGAAAGACTCCAACGGCAGTTGGCTTCCCTGCTCATTCCTATCCCAATCCTTCAACCCCGCCGAACGAAACTATCAGATTTACGACCGCGAATTACTCGCAATCGTCCGCGCTTTGAAAGCGTGGCGACATTACCTTCTCGGATCCCCTTTTCCCGTGCTCGTACAAACTGACCATAAAAACCTTCAATATTTTAGAGACGTCCAAGACTTGAATCGCCGCCAAGCACGTTGGCAAACTTTCCTTTCCCAGTTCGAACTACGTATAGAACATGTACCGGGTAAAGACCTCATCATACCCGATTTATTATCTCGTAGACCGGATCACCTTCCTGACGACAGCGTCGAAAAGGACAATTTACAGATACAACTCCTTCCCGACTCACTATTCATCAACGCCATTGACACTTCTTTCACAGACAGATTACGTATATCATCATCGGTTGACCCGGTAGTACATACTGCGCTACAAGCGCTCACAGACCCCACCATCCCTCCTCCACTCCGCTCGGCTCTTTCCGACTGGAAATTGAGCGACGGCATCCTTACGTACAAAGGACTTACTTATATATCTCCAGGCGACCTTCGTCGCGAAATCACTTCCCTCCACCACGACTCCCCCACCGCCGGTCATCCAGGTCGCTTCAAGACACAAGAACTACTCTCTCGCGACTTCTGGTGGCCCGGCCTTTCTACCTTTGTCAAGAACTACGTCGACGGCTGTAGCATCTGCCAACAGAACAAAGTAAACACGCACCCGTCTTCCCCTCCTCTACAACCGATTCCCGCTCCCCTATCCAACCGTCCTTTCGCTCAGGTCTCGGTCGACCTCATCACCGACCTTCCTCCCTCCGACGGCTTTGATAGCATCATGGTCACGGTGGACCATGGCCTTTCGAAGGGGGTAATTTTCACCCCTTGTACCAAGACGATCGACGCTGAAGGCGTTGCGAACATTTTCTTTTCCAAAGTTTTCTCTAGATACGGACTTTACGATAAAATTATCTCTGACCGCGGACCTCAGTTCGCCTCTAGATTCCAGATCGAACTCGGAAGACTTCTCGGATACAAGAACTCCCTTTCCACTGCGTTTCATCCCCAGAGTGATGGAGAGACCGAACGAGTTAACCAAGAGCTCGAAGTCTACCTCCGGATCTTTTGCGGCAATGACCAAACCGGCTGGGCCGCCATGCTTCCTTTAGCGGAATTCGTCCATAATTCCCGTCATCACTCCGCTCGCGGCACTTCCCCCTTCTACCTCATGATGGGTTATCACCCGAAACATCTCCCTGACGTTCATCCCAAATCCGACATCCCTAATATCGAACAACGTCTATTTATGCTTAACAAAGCACGTGACGAAGCGCTAGCCGCTCACGAACTCGCACGAAACACTATGCGCCAGCGCATTTCCTCCCGATTCACCCCGTTCGCTAAAGGCGACAAAGTCTGGCTCGAAGCCAAGAACCTTCACCTTGGGTACCCTAATCGCAAACTCGCTCCTAAACGCGAAGGACCCTTTACCATCACCGATGTATTATCCCCAGTCACTTACCGACTTGCTCTGCCCGCACAGTGGCGTATTCATCCCGTCTTCCATGCCGCCCTCCTATCTCCCTATAAAGAAAACGACACTCATGGTCCTAACTATATCGCACCACCTCCTGATGTCATTGACGGCGAAGAAGAACAAGAGATTGAAGCCATCGTTGGTCATCGTGGCTCATCTTCTAGACGCTCCTACAACGTTAGCTGGAAAGGCTTCCCGAGTTCCGAGAACGAATGGATGACAGAAAGGCAACTAGGTAACGCCTCTGACATTTTACTTGCATATAAACGCGCACACCACCTTTGACATTCTATTTAGTATTCGGTGCATACTACTTCCCTTAAAACGGGGGGTAATGTTACAGTTCTGCTCTTTTCCCTTCTATTCTATTCGTTTCCATCACCTTCTATCATATTCTATCGTACGATTCTCATTCTCTTTTCTGATTGGTTCCTCATTTACAAGCTCCGCTTGAACATTCGTCTCATTCATTATTTAAACCTTCTACTTATCGCATGTATTCCTTAACTTGACCTACGCAGACCAGGGCCTGCAGACTCTAGCTTTACTTGTGCAATCGAACTATACTTGGATCTTTGATACCAGACGTCTTTGTGACGCCGAGCGTAACAGCTGGAAAGTCTGCGAGGCATGAGACAAACAAATGCTATATATCTTGTTTGAAGACCCACAAATATGGCAGGAAGTTGTTGTACAGCGTGGAGGCAAGTCCGATAACACCTGTGTTCCGTTAGCCATTGCACGCGGAATGATGACCACATCCATACCCCAGATAGCGATCAAGAGACTAGTCGACCAAGCCATCTTGGGAGTCGCAAAGAGAGCTTTGATATGTCCAGTGCCATACGTGGAACTCTTGCTCAATATCTTATACCTTACCCCGGAGGATGCACCACTGCCTGTCATTGTTCTGCCGGGAGCCTCAAGCTCTTCTACAGTGAGTGTAGACGTCTTTCCGTTGAATTTTGCCAATTTGTGGATGATCTCAACGGCATCAGCGTCACGACCGATGCCAGAGAGGAAACGCGGACTCTCCAACAACGTGAAGATGAAGAACCGAATGGCCCACAAGAAAAGAGTTATTCCGCCGAGGATGAGCAACAGATAACGCCATCCCATATTGTTGGATTTGGTGCAGTCTGAGGCACTGGCACAAGAATAATTAGCAATCAGGGGCCAAGCAACCTTGAAGTCTTTTTAGCAAACCGCGCGGACGAGGAGACGTGTGATACGCACGAGACTGGACAACAATTGTCCGAGACACCACCAGATGGACAGGATAGTGAGCAAGTATTGGTGGGAACCTGGGACAAAGTCTGGCAGGATCATGATGAGTTATCTAGTACGTCCATATGTAAACTGCTTATCACCAAGAAAAACAGCAGAGTCCACTGGCATGTTGCCTGTAACATTGTCATAAAGCGTAGATTGTCGAGAGAAATGAAACGTCATACCTCCCACGCCGACACCAACCATAGCGATCAAAGAGGCTAGGGCAACAAAACTAGGAGCTCCGCCTGATGCTAATCCGAATATTCCAGCGATAAACAGTGTAACGTTGAAAGACCACCTGAGTTTTCGTATGGAGTTTAAACAGTTCCAGATTTATTCGTACGTACCTCCTTCCCCAGATGTCACATCCAAGACCCCAAAATACGGCACCGACAAGAAGACCTAGGTTCGAAGCTAACGATAGGAAAGGCCCGTTGAAGTGGAATTCATTGACTACAGGTGTGAGGATGAGTCCGCTCAAAAGCTACAACCAACCACTCAGTCGTCTTGAAAGCATGCCTGAAATAAATAAACCTACGGGCCAAACCGAATCACTTTTGCATGGGACACACGTTTGCATCAGAGAGAATACAGGAAGTGATCACGATACAACTCACGCAAACCAGCCAAAGCCGGTGACCACGAAAAGATACCACTATCATTGAGTTCGCGATTGTGTTGTAGAGTTCATCACAGATTGCTACTAACCTGGTATCTTCCCATGCCGATATCTTGTATTGCATGATTTAAGATGCGAGCTTTCGCCTGATAGACTGGATCATTGTAGCCATCTTCGTAAAGATCTATTGCAGGGCCTGTAATTGGGCTGGTATCTGGAAATACGTCGGGAAATGGGGAAGAAACAGAATCTGCGGATTTGGAGCGCGGTTCAGCACCTATCGAGCTGGCAGACTCGGACATGGTGAAGGAAGTCAGTGAACGAGGGTTGCAGTAAACAGTACTAGTACAAGTGTGGGAGTGGCGAATAATATGTTGATCCACCCCAAACCCTGCTATTTAAATAGAGTCTCTGCACGCGCCTGTAACTCAGTAAGAAATTTCAAATCACGATACAACATGGCAACGTACCTGCGAACTTTGTGGAACGAGTCCTCGTGACGTGGCTATTTGACCGGGCTGCGGATCCAACATCCGCGGACCCGTAGTCGAAACAAATACCCCTATTCAAACATTCAGATAGGTGTATAAGCACTACTGGAATCCCACGCCTCCAAGGTCGCATCGCATGCTTATGCTACCCTGGCTTCAAGATGCTTCAAGATGCATCGATGAGTAGTCAATGCGAGATGTCCAAGGTGAGATTATCTGTAGTATGAGATCTTCAGAAATAAGACAATGTCGGACAGAGGGTAGCCCTAGCGATGGTGCAGACACAACAGTCGGTCTTGCACAACAATCCCAGGTAGCGGGAATGCCAATACCCCACAGCGACAAGTTGAAAAGGTCATCAAAAGCTCGAGATGGGAGTGAACGAGCGCCGCTGAGCTCGTATGAGTACATAAAGTAAAGTTGACGTCAGAGCGCTAAAGGGTAACCGAAAAATTAACAAGTGTAGGCGATAACAAATCCTAGCTGCCCTTCTTTCCATCAGCTTCTCCGGCTAGTCGACGCTCTCTTCTCCGCTTAACATCCCAATTATAGACTCTAGCAGTGTTGACTTCCATCACCGTCAACTGCTCTCGTAAAAACTCCAAGTCTTCGATCGTAGCTTTTAAGCTGGCCTCTGCAAGATCCAGTTTGGATCGTAGGAGCGATGCAGCCTCTTCCAACTTGTACGATAGCATAACGTTCGCCTGATCCCAAAACATCAGATATCATCGGGAAACTCACGGAGGACAACTGAGCTCACCCCTAGCCATAGATAAACGGTATCAGTGTCCTCGAGCTCTGCTTCTGCGAAAAGCGTGTCATTTAGTTCGAACGTTGTGGTAAGCGGCTTTTTGAGATCGTCGGAGTTCTCCTCGTCGCTGAGATCATCCTCCAGATCGTCATTCTTGTTCTTGCCTTCCTAAACGATCATCAGATAATGTTGATGCACAACGTGTTTGTTCGCAACGATCGACTCACTCTTCTTTCTTGCAAGAACTCCACCATATGTAATGTCTTTCTGATGTCAGGGATCTTGTCTTCAAGACCTTTTCGTCGTTGTGTTAGGTTGGCATCCATATGTCGGTACTTCCTGGACTTCCTTAGGTTCAAGATCATCACAGAGTATATTCCAGCTCAAACATACGCGATAGCATCCTGGAAATTTTTCAGGGGAGCCTCGACCGCGCCATCTGGGCCGCCCAGATATTCTTCGACATTTGCCTGCATTATTGAGCAGGAGCGGAAGAGCATTTATATACTTCTGTTGATACACACGATGAATGGAGCTTTTGGGATCCCCCGTGGATTTTTCTCTTCTTGAAATATGGACTTGGCAGACATGGTCGTGGAGACTGCAGTCTTGAACGTTTGAACTCCCCACTTCCAGGTCGCGCAATGACGATCAAGAGGGACGGACAACTCCGGGCGGAATGGGAATTGGTGTATATAGCTGAAGATTTTTCTTCTTATCCTCACAGATTTTTCAACGATGTCGCGCTTGATTGTGAAAAATCTTCCAGCATATCTGACGCCGGATCGCCTCAGAAAGCACTTCGAACAACGAGGTGCTCCCTCTGGAACCATTACAGATGTCAAAATTTCGATGAAGCAAGATGGCACTTCGCGACGATTCGGTTTTGTTGGCTTCAAGACAGATCAAGAAGCAACCGCTGTAAGGGACTGGTTCGACCGCACGTTTATTGACTCGACACGAATCAATGTTATGGTTGTCGAAGTAAGTTTTTCTCAGTGTCAGCATTTTTTTTTTGTCTCATCTACTCAGGGCGCGAAAGATGCTCCAGCTCCTCGACCAAATAAGAGAAGGCGCCTAGAAGATACTGCTGCAGACCTAGGACCTTCGTCGCGACCTCATGTTCAGAAGGTAGACAAGATTGGTAAGACAAGCGCACCAGCCCTTTCGACATCAGCCTCTCCGCTAGATCAGTTCATGGAGGTAATGCAACCTCGCACAACAAAGTGCCCGTCATGGGCAAACGAAAATAACGAATCTCATCCAGTCCTACCCGTCGACCCTCCTGAGACCAGAACGAAATCTGAAGAGGCTGTCTCGGACCTCGAGTGGATGCGACGTCGGATGAACCTGGTGTCAGACCCACCACCCGATCAAGTCTTCGAGCAATCGGACGACGAGCACGACGTTAACCACAGCACTCCTCCCAAGGAAGACTCGGCAGCGAAGACCACGATTATGCAAACGTCTCGGTTATTTCTTCGAAATCTTGCCTTCTCGTGTACGGAAGCCGAGATAATGGAGCGATTTCAACCATTCGGCAAAGTTGATCAGGTGAGCATCTCGTCGCCTCATCTTTATATATATATATATGTTCCACTTTTCTTGATGATAAAACACTTAGGGACATCTGATTCTTCATGGATATGCTGATCCCCGGGAACCAAATAGTAGAAAAATTATCTGACTTTCATTCCTATTTTACAACCTATCTGTGTCGTTGAGCACTTCGCTGACTTATTCCTTTTCCGCTAGGTTCATATACCCATCGACTCCATGTCCAAGCAGCCTAAGGGTTTAGCCTACGTGACATTCAAGCAGCCGACGTCTGCCCTCTCGGCGTATGAGGCGCTGGATAACACATCTTTCCAAGGTCGTCTTCTCCACATCCTTCCTGCTGTTGACCGTAAAGGCAAGTTTGAGGTGGTAGAGGGTGAGGGCAAAAAACAATCGTTAAAAGATGTGAGAGGTTCTCAGCGTAAGGCCGCAGCTGGGCGGGAGTTTAATTGGAGTATGTTGTACATGAATGTTCGTCAAGCCCTTGTCATGTTACACATTATATACCGAGATCTCATGCAATGCATGTGCAGAGCGATGCAGTGGCATCGTCTATCGCCGATCGAATGGGAATTGCTAAGGCAGATATCCTCAACCCTGAGTCAGATAATGCGGCAGTGAAGCTTGCGCTTGCGGAGACACATGTTATCCAAGAGACGAAGTCATACCTCGAGTCCCAGGGGGTCATCATATCATCGTTTTCTTCCCGGGCACGATCTGACACTACCATACTCGTGAAGAACATTCCCTATGGTACCACCGCGGAGCAAATACGTGAGATGTTTGAGTCACACGGGGAACTCAGCCGCGTCATCGTACCACCGGCAGGTACCATGGCAGTGGTAGAATTTGGACAGGCAGATGAAGCCGCCAAGGCCTTTCGAGCTGTAGCTTACCGACGTCTCGGAAGTAGTGTCGTCTACCTGGAGAAGGGTCCAATGGGCATGTTCCAAGAGACTTCAGATACAGCAGGAAACTCCAGCCGTACACTAACAACTGCGTTCAAGCCGATTACTATCGCCGAGCAGGAAGCTGGCAGCGGCGCTGATGAGGACGAACCTACTTTGTCGGCTGGGATGACTTTGTTCGTCAAGAATCTGGCTTTCAGTACCACCGCAGAGCGTCTGACGCAAGTCTTCCGGAATCTTCCTGGATTTTCGTTCGCGCGAGTACAGACTAAGCCTGACCCCAAACGACCTACCGTTCCGGGCGCTGAAGCCCCCCGGCTGAGTATGGGGTATGGCTTTGTGGGGTTCAAGACTGCCGAAGATGCGAAGAAGGCTATGAAGAGTATGCAGGGCTTTACACTTGATGGGCATTCTTTGCACGTCAAGTTCGCTGGGCGCGGAACGGAAGACGAGCCCAAGGACAAGACAGTCGCCAAGAGCACGTCGACGAAGATGATTGTAAAGAATGTACCATTCGAAGCTACGAAGAAGGACATTAGGGAGCTGTTCAGGTCAGTACAATCTACCCCCTATGTGTCTGATATCCCATCAAACCCATTCCCATATAGTGCGCATGGCCATCTCAAATCTGTACGTCTTCCGAAGAAGTTCGACTCGCGTTCGCGTGGTTTCGCGTTTTTGGAGTTCCTCACTCGGCACGAGGCGGAGAACGCATATGCTGCACTACGACACACGCATTTGCTTGGGAGACATCTTGTACTTCAGTGGGCGGAAGAGGCTGAGCAGGACATAGAAGTACTACGGAAGAAGGCGGGCGTGGGGTACGGTGACGGTGCTGAACTGCCTGGGCGTAAACGGAAACTTGAAATCGCGGGAGATAATGCTGGTGGTGGTGGTGATGTGGAATGATGGCACATAGAATAAATTCGTGTACCAGACGCGTTGCGACGCGTCAATTTCCACGCCACCGACGTTGTTACTAGTCAATGACACATTGACACCCACAACACGACTTGGACTTGGAAATTTTAAAGTTACAACTCTTCAACGATGCACCGTTCCGATGAAGATATGCGGACATCACCCAGCGAAACGACTTCGCACGGGCCACCGCAGAACATCCGAGCCATCAATCGAGCAATCGCAGTTCTGGTTTGCTGACGGGGACATCGTGATTAGCGTTGAAGGACAATCATGGAAGATTCACCGCAGCAAACTTATGTGTTCTGTTATTTTTGCGGACATGCTCGAACTTCCGCAGCCGGCCGACATCGAGAGAATGCATGGATGCCCTCTGGTCAGTCTGTGGCAAGATTCCGTGAAAGACTGGCTAGTCGTCCTGATGTGGATGTACCAACGCGAGTAAGCTGTCATCCCATTTGTCAAATGATGTATGATATACGACGACATGTCTCTAGCAAGTTCAATAACCAAACTGTCATCTTTGATACCACAGCCGGAGCCCTACGACTATCCAACAAATATGACATCGCAGACCTCCGTCAATGGAGCACACGTCAGTTATTTCTGCGATGGCCCCAAGACCTCACCAAAATGACCTATGCCGCATTTCCTCATGCCGCTGGTGAGCTTCCCTTTTCTCCTGTAGATCGGTCTAAAACGTTCCCTAGAGGCCATATGCCTCGCAAGAGAATGTAATCTTCCTGAAATTCTTCCTGCCTCGTTCTATGCGCTTTCGATACTGCGTTGGACTCATCTAGCCGACGGCGGCCAAAGCCACCTCCTGTTATCCCCAGCAGACCTTCGGTGCTTCATAGTCGGACGAGAACACCTTCAAGATCATCTATGCGCGATATTGTCTGGTGCGGACGAGCGGACATGCGAACCCAGCACAGTTCTTTGCGCTGGTTGCGAGAATGCATCTCGGATGTGGCTTAGCTCATCGTTGAAGCCCGATGCTTCTTCCCCGTATGGAGTGTGGCTTCTTCAAAACTTGCAAGTCTTTGCTGTGAACGGTTGTCCTGGCCTGAGTCTACATCACGCCCAATGTGATGTAAACTTTCGTCTGCGAATCAGCAAGTTCGTCCAAGACCTTCACGATGCGATTCCTAGATATTTTATGCTACGAGCATGATTGTGTCACTCATCACCATAGCTCGAAGTTTGTCGCATGTATATTCAGTACAGGGAACAAAATGATTTGACTTGCGTGTTCTTCGTATTATATATATATACGAGGATACGACTCTGCAAAAAGGAATCACCTTTATATACATCTGGTGGATTATTTCGTTGTAACTCGTCACTTGGGCTGCAAAAAAAGACTATTAGCTTCGACCAAGGTCCAAGTGCCAGAGGTAGCTGTGTAACGGAGTTCTCAGATCACCGGCAACCACATCACGGAGGGATGTTCAGAAGTTGTCGTATTGGTGAGTTGTTCAAAATCGAATCGGTGGGTCCAGGCAGGCGCCGTTATGTCACTACCGTGCGCATGAAGCATGGCACAGTATACAGTCGCCTTTCTCCGAGTCGTTGCCATAATCTCCTTCACACCCACTAGTAACTGCAATGAGTCAACCCAGATGACCTTGTGGTTTCCACGGACCCCATTGAACAGATAGATTATCAAGGGTGCATCTCAAGTGAGTATACTGGGTTTGTCGTTCCTGTCATGAGCGACGCGTCATGAAACAGGCTAACTTACACTCTCTTACACTGGCGCTGGCAGGGAGTAACCATGCAGGGCTTACAGTCCATTCAAATTTCACTCTTTACCGCTTCTGCCCGTTGTCTTCAGGCGCTCAGTCTGGTGTCTGCACATGGGTTGGCCCTCGCTGGGGGTTTGGGAGGTGGCGCTCTTGGTATTTCGGTTTTTGGCTATTAGTCGTTCACAAACGCAAAAAGAATATCGCACCTGATGGGACCTCCAAATCCGACCCCCTCCTAAAGCATGATCAAACACGAAATGATCTTCAGGTGAGGAACACAGTGTCCCTATTTATCAGCGCAGCAGACTCATCGGAGAGGGTGAGCAGAGGGATAACACTCCCAACGCACCACTCTGTTCCGTTTGCGCAAAACTGGATCTACGACAGATTCTCCTTGAAGAAATCCTGATGAAAGATGCGATTCCGCTCGGCTCACTCTTATCCATCTTGCAAAAATCCGACCAATGCGGATTCTGCCGCCTCGTATCATTGGTCGTCCGTCGGACATGGTTGTTGGACAAGTTTCCTGACCTCGATCTCTCAGGGATTGAATGTGGGCTGTTCTCTATGGAGGCTGGCTGTCTCCGGGAGCCCAGACCCGAACCCAAAAAATTATGCCACCGCCTCCTCATTGATACATCACATCGCCCTCGAGAGATACATTCAGCTCTCATGACAGCGCATTCAGCGCTAACGCTACACATTCAAGTGATGGAAGAAGACGCTTTCAAGTTTGACAGACCGACCGACCTTCATGGTCGCAGAGTGAACGATACTGTGGATGTCAGCCTGGTGAAGAAATGGATCGAACTGTGCGAGGAAGGACACGGAGATATATGTGAAAAGGTCTGGTGGGTGGCCGGTGACAGGAGACTGCCGGAGTTTATGAGAGTGGTGGACGTGGTATCAATGGCTGTGGTACCAGCACCTCCTGCCTGTCGTTATGCCGCCCTTAGTTACCTATGGGGAGGCATCGGAGCGGAGTATTGGACGACGAAGGACAATATAGGAGAGCGGTCCACGCCCGGCGGGTTGAACACGGCAAACTTCCCTGATACCATCGCAGATACCATCCAACTCGTTCGACAGCTTGGCGAGCGTTACTTATGGATCGACACTCTATGCATCATTCAAGATGATTTGAAGGACAAGATGAGCCAGATACACGCCATGGATTTGATTTATGGAGAGTCTTATTTCACGATATATGCTGCTGGCGGCACTTCGGCTCGGGACCCTCTCCCAGGGCATCGTCCAGGAACTAGAACGCTGGAGCAGCACATCGAGGTCGTTCAAGGGCTTCATCTTTCTGTGCCTTTGCCGACGCCTAGGGAGGTTCTCACCTCGTCCGCATGGAGCACGCGTGGTTGGACATATCAAGAGCTTATGCTCTCACGACGAAGGATATATTTCACTAGGCACCAAGTCTACTTTGAGTGCAGACATGATATCTTCTGCGAAGATCTTGTCGCTGAAAGTAAGCGCCTCGCATCGTCCAAAACACCGTTGCGGTATAAAGGCGCAGGAAGATTCACCAGCGGGGAACCTGGGAAAACAGATCAATACATGAGCAGTTACATGCCTGCCATTGCGGAATATACGCGACGTAATCTCACCGTGGAGTCAGACATTGTAGATGCTATCACTGCATTGACGAATGCCCTGGCAAAACGTTTTGAGCTTGGTGGCGGTGACCCTGCCAGAGCCTTTCTCTTTGGAATGTCATTGATGGAACTCGATCACGCGCTTCTCTGGCAACATCATCCACACGTTCCTCAGGTTCGTCGTTCTCTCACCGACGAAGGCACATCACCGTGGCCTTCTTGGGCGTGGGCTGCGTGGCGTGGTGCTGTTCACTATCAGGGGGAAAACATGTATGCCTCGATCAACACTTTTTCTACCGGGCCAGTAGTAGCAGAGACGCTCATTGATGTTTGGCACATCGTGGACAGTAATGGTGTTCCAGCGCAACTTGATGTTCGGCGCATTTCTCGGGCCTTCAAACTTCCCAAACCACAAGCAGCGATGAACCCATATTCTTCCCCGCAAGGAATAGACCCATCTCACCTGACTTTAGATATTCATCGGCCGCTGGAGCCGGGTACCCTAATTTTCCGCACGACTTCCAGCCGCTTTAGCATTGCAAGGCGAGAACACGAAGAATCAAGCTCACGTTTCTATCACGATCTCTTCAATATTTTCTCCAGTCCATCTTTCCCTTCCACTTGGGTTGGCAGTGTCATCCTGCCATTGGACCCCGCCCCGCCGGATTCTCTCGAATTTATCGTTCTTTCCCGTGCCAGTGCGCCTACTGGCGTGTACGACGAAGAAAATTTTGGGAAGTCCTACCATGGATGCATGTTATATGTGATGGCGGTGAGTCAGAACGAGGGTTTGATGGAGCGTGTTGGGTTGGGTATCATCCATGAAACTGCCTGGATCGCTTCAGGCGCGCAGGAGAAGGTGGTGTTTCTTCGATGACAGTCACGTATGGAAGAACAACGTGTGGAGTTATTATATTTGAGATCATTGTAGATATCTCATCTTGTTCTCGTTCTCTATGATTGTTGTGGTTATATAGTATTTCCTAGCTACATCAGCGTATAATAATCTGCCGGCTGTTATAGGACCGATATCAGATGAGTCCGGTAATGATGTATGGAAAGTCCAAGTTGTATAAGTTCAGGGGAAATAAACCCCAAGGCGTGCTAAGAAGCGACTCCTGGCAGATAAGACGAGCTCAGCCAGTCGCCGGAAGACATGCAACTCTCTTGCTGCCCAAATGAACCACAATATAAACATGGTTACAACCACGCATCCACTGACAACTGATGCCAGCATGGCCACCGTCGTAGACTTGAACACGTTGTACAACAGGGCGATTGAAAAGTAAATCATCCTAGTAAGGGGCAAGGTAACGGCCATTAGCCCTAGTCAGAGAGTATCAATGCCACCCACCCCCACATAAGCATCGCGTAAGGGAGACTGTTGACCGTCGCAAGAGCTTTATCCCCGAAAAACGTGCTCGTCATGCTGAGCAGAAATTCTCCCTGACGCAGACTGGTCAGCATGGAAGAGATGCGCGCTACGGCGACGACTTACTGCTTTGTCCGCTGATTCACAACCATACCTTTGGTTTTGACGGACCAGCAGGACCGAGACAACCAAGGAGCCAGTGATGGAGATGATCGAGAGATAGGTAGCAATGATCCCGATCGACTGCGACGAAGAAATGTTCACGTTCGGCACTGCAAGAAAACTCACATCTACGGCTAACATGACAGTGGACTGGTGGGAACAAAACCAGGATCAAGATTCATATGAAGCGCGTTGTAGAATTGATGATACGCACGTAGATTGTGATTCCGGTCCACTCCGCCATGAGTTTCGTGTTGTAGTCTTTCCACCGCGGTGAGTTGATGCATTTATCCACCCACACCCTTCGAAGATCGTTCAAGTGCGCTTGTGGTGCCCAAAAAAGCATGGCGTCAAGTGCTAAAGAAAGACTGCCGATCAGTGGATCAAAGCTAGTAATCTCGCTGTACACAGATTTGTCGGCATCGAGACGAGCGGAGGGTAGACCGCAGAAGTTGAAATACTTGGATTTAGCTTGAAAAAGAATGAGCTGCATGCTGAAGCGCCGAGATCAAAAACATACAGAAGTAATGCATTAACTTTGCTATTGTCAAAATAGTGAGTCTCCCGATGTGTCACACTGTGTAGATAGCTTCACGTACCAATGACGCAAATGGAATGAGGGAAATTAGTTTCCTGAGCATTCTCTGGAAATATTTGATACATTAGACTGCACAAGATAAACGGTTCGAAGGAGACTTGTCGCACCTTGAAGATGGTTGACCAGCTCTAGGATTCTGGAAAGTTCATCAGCACCAAAAGGCGACAAAGAAGCGTCCGAAGTGATGATCTCTACGTCTCACGTTCAAAAAGGATTGAGGGTCAATTACAGGCAATCAATTACCTGCGCTCGCATGCACAACAACCTCCCTCAGTTCTTTCAGAAGCTTGACTCGATCCAGCTCGTGTTTCGGGTAGCGTTCGCAGTGCGTCCTACTCGTTTCCGTTGACGATGCCCACAATAGATCTAAAAACACTCGAATCAAAATTGGTCCCACTAGAAGGAAGTGAAACTCACAAATATAACTGACGAACCAATATTGAGACTCCAAGGCAAATCCTGCTAGCTAGTTCATATCATAGGTAACGTAGATTTGCATGACGTACGAATATGACTCGGATCACAGACGCCTCGGAAGTCATCAAAGATGTTGTACGTCGCTTCATTGTGATCTTGGTCGTGCAGCCAAAAAAGAGTTCGGGTTGTATGGTCGACAAAGTAGTATTGACAATAATCTGTGTGCGCGGGCACTACCTGCACCACGAGCTCGATATCATTAGCGTCAAAGTTTGGTGTTATTGTGCGTCCCCGATCATATAGCTCATCCACGCATCTGTCCATCAAGCGGAACGACGATTCATCAATGTGTCCTTCAGTAAAGGCCCTCTGTAGGTGTTAAGGTCAACGGTTTATGAAAAATAGGCATTACTTACCTTGCGACCATTGTACAGATACAGCGCGCCTTCAGGATGTATGCACGACTCCCAGTCACCATTCAGCCAAGGACATGATCTGCACCATTCACAAGCCGCATTCACATAATCATTGGCTGGTGTACTCACTGGTTGGGAAAAGTCCTCATGAATGCTGGAATTCCGCTGGACACACGAGATGCGTCTCTGGAGGGCTTTTCAAGGTCATTCACTATTGTGATGAGCTGAATCCACTTACACGTGAGGACGATTCTCATATCGGGATGCGTAATTGACAGCGGATGGTATAAAATAGAGAGCAGTGGCGGGGCTAATGGGAGAGATTGCATTACCGGCTGCTGGAGGCGAAGACGTCTGAGGCGGGTTAGCATGCTGGGGGGTGGGTGGAACAGGCATGGCACTCGTAGGTGTTGGGACTACGGGGCTTGCTGCACTCGGTGGAGTAGTGTAAAGCGGTAATGGCAAGGTGGATTGGGAACATCGTGCACTGGAAGTCCCAGTAAAGACAGTGCAGCATGGGTCTCCAGTGGACTTGGAGTCAGTATCGTGCGAGGTTAGAACGTGAACCTTGGCCACAAAGCGTCGAAAGCATGATACGAGAATGCGCAGTCGTTGGGCAGATGAAGTCGCGAGCGCCGCCAACACTTGGCACAGCCGTTTCAAGAGTCTTCGGATCAATGTCGCGCTCAGCAACATATGTTGATGTCAGATGGGTTGCCGCTGTTCAGTGGTTCCACGTTGCAGGAAAGATGGAAGATGGCTTTGATTAGTTGCACGCTGCATAATCAAGTAAATTTATGCACGGGTTTTATTATGGAAATGCACATGCATAGAAGTTTGAATTATAGTGTGGCTTGGAGCGCGAGCTGTATGCAGAGCTCAACGTTCAATTGAGCACACGCGATTCTCCGGGTTTTTTACGAGATGATTATATCTTACCAACTTTAAGCGGTGCTGGTCCCTGGAGGTCTTGACCTGACCCGTGTCTATACAATTGCCACAAGAGCTACAACTCATGGGTTGGCGCAATATTAATGATGAAGTGTGGCCGATATACTACCCTTGGCAGGCTCCGTCTCAGCCTATGCAGCCTCTGGTTCCGCTGGTGCAAAACTATCAGGTATCGCCGGTAGCGTCCCAGCCTGTGCGTTTTCTTCTCCTAGATTCCTTTCATTGTCTCATTTTCACGCAGAGGGACTATCATGCGAGAAAGCAGACAACTACGAGACCTTATGTGGTACATCAACTCAGCGAAGCAACACAGAGTATACCACCACCACCATCATCATCATCATCACAGCAATCACCTGCCACTACCAAATCACAGGTGAAGTACCATGCTCCGCTCCGGCCTGTGTTTTTTTTCTTCTCCTAGGTTCTTAAGTTCACTGTCTCATTCCCACGCAGACCTATTATGTGAGACAGAACCAACCAAAGAACCCAATATTTATGAGCAACACAGAGCATATCACCACCACCATCACAGCAACCACCTGCCACTATCACGATATCCGACCCGCGACGCCAAGTTCGATCACCTAAAGCGTGTGCGCTCAAGCCTGTTTGTTCTCCTTTTAGATTCTTTTCACTGTCTCATTTTCACGCAGAGGAACTATCATGCGAGAAAGAAGACAACTACGAGACCCGATACTTATGCCATACATCAACCCAGTGAAGCAATCCAGAGCATGCCACCACCATCATCACAGCAACCATCTGCCACTATCACGATATCCGACACGATTCCCGCAGTTGCCACCACCGCATTAGCGACTGGAACACCATCGCACCTTGATATCACCATAAAGCGGGCTGGATGGTGGACTCGGTTCTTGCTATGGATTAGTTGCGTGTCCATTCAGTACACGGACAGTCAACATTAGGCCCTAGGGAAGATAGATAGCGGATTTTATGCGTCGTTTTGACATTCTGTATCCTCCCATGCCATGGCTCTCATGTGCTCCATCATTTGTACTGTATCTTTTTTATCCTTCCTGCTATCTACCTTTTTCGCGCTGAACAATCTTGTTTAGTACCTGCATGAATTTCAACCTCAGCCTGCGTAATGTCGTGTATGCTTCAACGTCTAATGTAATTCCTATTGACTATCTGTGCGCTTCATGATGTGATACGGCTATCATTTTATGCTTTGATTGTGCCGTACGTATTTCCGCTACTCCGAGGTTAAGCTCGGTTCTTGTGTCGCTGATCTTCATTTTGATACTACTAGGACGTACAGTTGCTCTCATCGCTGGGGCAATGGGGGTGATTCGAGTATAACGAAGTTTGCTTCTCCTTCCAACGTTGAACCGCCTACATCTGGTTTACGTCGCTTTCGTGCTGTGGATAGGCAGTTTAGAAGATCGGCGGACCACTAGTGCCGATAGTGAACTCGAAAACTCTGGTGAGTCTCCTTGCTACATTATTATCGTCCGCGAGCTCATTCCCAAGCACTCTACATCACACGTAGTGATTAGATGTATGTTTTATGCTACGACAAGTCCCGCTTGATATGGAGCTCGCAGCAGCCCACGTTCAGGGTACCGAAGTTCAATTTCCGTCAATCTTAATATACGAACTAACTATAAAGCATTTTGATCAGTATTATAACGATCATCTAATCAGTCGGACAGTACGATGAATTTATAGTAATGCTGCGCTCCAGCATTCTCAATCGACTCGATTTCCTCAGCTGTCAACTCTGGAACGTTGGCCGTATCAAGATATTCTCTCATCCTATCCGCTTTACTTGACGTGCTGATCGACACTGTGTAAGCACCCACAATAACATAGCGCACCCCAGGACAGACGAAACATACGTGACGACCAGAATACCGTACTGCTGCAACCACTTGTTGAGTGCTTGGCCGATCGACACGGGTTGTCCTCGAGTGGACTCAAGGCGTGCCCTGATTATCTCGATGACGGGATCCAGAGGCCCTCCTGGTGTGCGAAAGAGGGACGATAGGCCGCCATAAGAGGACGTAACGATGCCATGTTCTTTGTGCAACGCAATCACGGGCTGCAAGGACTTCCACACGTACGGGTGGATCTCAACCTTTCATGAAGGGGATTGTTAAAAAAAAAATACAATACTGACACTGACATGATTTAACTCACCTGGTTCACCGAAGGCGGAAACTCGGCGTCCTCCAAGATCTCTTGCAGATGCGCAACATCGAAATTCGACACACCAATGGACTTTGCCAGTCCTTCCCTCTTGCACTCCTCCATCACCTTCCACACCTCCTTCAGCCGGCCCGCATGGGGGCCGGGCTCGTGCACGAGGTATAGATCTACGTACTCCAAGCCCAATTTCTTCAGCGACACATGCAGCGCGGTCTTAGCAGTTTGGTCGGGCTGCAGTCGATTGAGCTTAGTGGTGACGAAGAGCGCAGAGCGAGGCGTGCCAGAGGTCTTGATGGCAGTACCCAAGCTCTCTTCGTTCTCATACATCTGGGCACCATCGAGGTGCGTGAAACCGTTTGCGATGGCGGTTTCGACAGCGTTATGTACATTCTGTGCATCTTGCTGGCGGAACGCCGTACCAGTGCCAAATGCGATCCAGGGGACTTGATTGCCGTCGTTGAGAGTGAGTGTGGATATTATCATGCTGTCCGTGTGAACTGAAGACAACGTTAATTAGGAAATCTAGGAAATGTCAATGTGGCTTGAGCGGAGATTCATCAGCGAGGTCACTAGGCTAGTATCCAGGGTATGGTCTTCTATCTAATACTTGAATTGCCTTTTGGTGCGGGCCGTCAGCGGGATGATGTACAAAACTATATTTATACCTCGAACAGGATGATATCAATTGACGTGGCTTTACAAATGCAAACAGGATTTGAAGGTAGAGTCTTCTATTCTCTTGCTTGTTGGATTACTGTGTCGATGAGGAAACGACGACATATAACGATGTAGCCGATCTTTGGAAATGTGTAATACTTGAGGGGAATGTCGCACAGCCTGTGCTCAAGCTGTGAATGAGTAATACAGTTGGGTCAGATGGAGGAGTACGCACCGGCGACGTTATCTCAATGGAAATCGTCTTTTTGTTACGGAGGCTTCTTGTTGGCGTAACGACATCCAAGCGAAACTGCAACCCATGTAAGTCTTGCTGGTTAGGGCAAGTTCGAGTCGCGGGCGAGCGAGATCAACGGAGAAGAAGAAAGTGCGCATATTTCTAGAAAATCAGACTTGGGCGCTTGATCTCCACAGCCCGAATTCAAGCTGTGAAGGATACAGCATGAAAGACGCACCCATAACTCCAACAACGATCTGCATCCCAACTACACTGCGCACCGAAGAAAACGTCCACTGACTCCACTCCGTCGCAGCATTCATACTACACACGTACAAGCGAAGCAACTGTGAGTAAGTGACACCATTCATGTAGCGTTTGGGAGTAGGAGCTGACATTGCCTTAGGCGAAGTCTTCGAGCAGGAATCATGACTTCCCCTGCCGCTCCAATGCAGAAAATATCAGTGGTACCGCTTGACAAAAAGATGGAAGCACGCCTCTATCGTGTCAATAACATCTTACACCTGCCTGGTGGACAGCAGATCATCACCTGTTCATACAATAACTCCTCACTTCGAGTCTGGGACTTGGAGAGTGGAGCACAGGTCGGGGAGGCCTGGACGGACGAAGGGAGTGGGCATGTGTTCGATATAGAATTGTCGCCAGATGGCAAGACAATAGCAAGTGGGAGTGAGGATGGCGCAGTGAGGTTGTGGGACATCGACACGGGCAAGGTCGTCAAAAAATGGACGGGGCACACAAAGTGGGTACAGTATGTCAGCTGGAGTCCAGACGGACAGCGAGTGGTGAGCGGATCCAAAGATGAAACGTTCAGAGTGTGGGATGTCGAGAATGGTGAGACAATATTAATACTAGCAACAGAAATGTCGAGGAAAGAGGAGGACGCCGTCACGGTGTGGCCGGTTTGCTATTACTCACCCGATGGCAAGATGATTGCGACAGGTGCGGACAACTACGGGCGGAATATCTGGGATGCCAACACAGGAAAACTGCTCACAACACTATCTGAGGATTTTCGTCGGAGCCTGGCATGGATCAAGGATCCGGATCCACTCATCTCCGGGATATCGAACATCGACACCGCCACCTGGCAAATAAGGTTTCGTGAACCTCAATTTCCCGACACTGTACACGTGATTTCAATATCGCTAAATGAACGCATCCTTGCAAGCGTATCGTCGATCGAGCAGAGTCGGCAGACAGTGCAACTATGGAACTTCGCAAACTATCAGCCCATTGGACCACCCCTCCACCATGACAACTATGTAGCATGTGCGACTTTTTCTGAGGATGGAAAATTGCTAGTGACCGGGTGCGACGACGGCTACGTGTACATATGGGATGTCTCTGCTATCTTAAAAAAAGTATGTTTGAATGCATGTCAATCTCCACCAAACTGATCTTATCCTCCCAGAAGAAGGTATGTTTCGTACCTCTTCAAAACTTTCACACGGCACATTGATTCGGTCACCTCAGAAAACCGTCCACAAGTTTTCATTAAATGTATGCCATATGTTTCTTATCTTATTGCTTAACTTCAATCACGATCTACACACCAGGATGATGCCACACGGTTTCGAGCCCCACCAATTCGAATACCCCGAGGATTCTTTGATGATACACGAGATGTATGCGATTTCATCTATGATAGAGAGTCCTGCTTGACAGAAACACCAGCCCTCTACTATGCCTGGTGTCCCATCCGATGGGTGCCGTGGCCACCACACTGCATCATCACGTCAATGGCTCCTGGGTCGTTTGCCCCCCACTTGGCGCCACCGCCGCTCAGATATCCATGGGACAACCGAGCCCAACCCTCGATCCCAGTCCCGCCCTCCCAGGTTGGCTCGAAATCTTATCCCTGACATGCTGTGTAAACGAAATGGATCGGACATTCAGTCGCGGGAGCCACCTGTAGTTGAGGTTCCATGCACGGCTGGCAAACCTGTACGTCTCTCCCTTCTGGCTTCGTCTCTATCACTGACCCATTCTCTCGCAGAGGGACTATCATGCGAGAAAGAGAAAGAAGCCAGCTGCCAGCTCCTCTCTACCTGGAAATCTTTATACGACACAGCAATCCAGCGCAGGAACCCAGAACACGCAGCCAATTTCCAGCTTCTCTCTTCCTCTCAATCCTCGTACCATGCAGCAATCCAGCGCAGCAACCCAGAACACACCATCATCATCACAGCAACCACTTGTTACGACATCTAAGTCACTTCCCGCAACCGCCACTACCGCATTGACGACTGGAACGATGTCGCAACATAACATTACTGTAATACAGGCCGGATGTTGGGTTCGTTTCTTGCTCTGGATTGGTTGCGCGTCTATTGAGCACACAGATCATGAGCATTAGGAAGAAATTTCGCGACATTCATGCTTGATTGACTCTTTCGTTTAGCTTCTCTACTTCTCCATAGTCCTTTTGCGCTCCATTGTTGTATTGTATTTCCTTCGCGTTCTGCTACCGTTTTCTTTTTGACAGTCTTCTCTATGCCCTATGTAGATCCTTAGCGCGCTTCATGTGACATAGCCATGCTGCTTTCATTGTACTGCAATACATACGTCTTGTACCCTTAGATACTCTTGTTGCGACTGAACCTTATCCAATCATGCGTCTTGATCCATCAGCGTGTCTCACAATTCTGCTATTTATGAGCTGAAGCACATAAAGCAACCATAAAGCGTACACTTTATATTTGTGGGTCAACAAGCATTTGCTCATGACACAGACTACATACGAACAAGAACGACTAGAATGGAGGTGACCATCGAGCATATAAATACCCCAATGCGTCCATCAAATATCGAGCATTCTCTTCCCGCAACCTAGTTGCTTCATCAACCTTCCTCCTGGAGATCGAGCCAGCATGCCATACGGGAACTCCAACTTCACTAGGACGTGACACTGTCTTCAAAATAGGTTTACCAAGCTGTGTAATTGCCTGGATAGCATGTCACATCAGTTGAATGCTGGCAGTCTTGAGGATGAGCAGAACACATGCCTCGCGGTACCTGACCCTCACTGCCTCCTCGTCATCGTGAAAATTTCCCAATACTAGTATCATACCTAACCGTGTACCTCGTTCGTCTATATCCTCCCCGGGAGTTTCTTCGCCACCTGCCTCATCCTTGACCAGGGAGAAGACTAGCAAGGCAAACCAAGAACACTGGTGCATTGTCTGCGTGTATCAGGGTGCAAAGTCGTCGATGACCTCAATGAGCGCAGCAAATCTCCTGTAGATCGGTCTAAAATGTTCCCTAGAGGCCATATGCCTCGCACGAGAATGTAATGTTCCTAAAGTTCTTCCTGCCTCATTCTACGCGCTTTCAATACTGCGTTGGACTCATCTAGCCGACGGTGGCCAAAGCCACCTCCAGTTATCCCCAGCAGACCTTCGGTGCTTCATAGTTGGACGGGAACACCTTCAAGATTATCTATACGCGATGTTGTCTGGCGCAGACGAGCGGACATGCGAACCCAGCCCAGTTATTTGCGCTGGTTGCGAGAATGTATCTCGGATGTGGCTCAGCACGTCGTTGAAGCCGGATGCTTCTTCCCCTATGGAGTGTGGCTTCTTCGTAACTTGCAAGTTTTGCTGCTAACGGTTGTCCAGGCCTGAGTCTACATCACGCCCGCTGTGATGAAAACTTTCGTCTACAAATCAGCAAGTTCGTCCAAGACCTTCACGATGCGATTCCTAGATATTTTATGCTACGAGCATGACTGCGTCACTCATCACCATAAGACAGGCATGGCTCGAGGTTTGTCGCATGTAATTTAGTACAGACACCTAAAATTTGAGGAGCGACGTTTTGGCTTGCGTGTTCTTTGTGTTTTATATATATATCATCTGTGTATCTCATTCTCGTTTTCCATGACTGTTGTGATTATACAGTATCTACATTAGCGTCTGATAATCTGTCAGCTGTTATGGGGATCGATGTCAGATGAGTCCGACTGTGATGTACGAGAAAGTCGGAGTTGTGTGGGTTCAGTGGAAAGTGGAAATAACCCCTAAGGCGTTCTAAGAAGCGACTCCTGGCAGATGAGGCGAGCTCAGCCAGTCGCTTGAAGACATGCAAATCTCCTGCTGCCCAGATGAACCACAATATAAACATGGTAACGACCACGGATCCACTGACAACCGATGCCAGCATGGCCGTCGTCGTAAACTTGAACACGTTGTACAACAGGGCGACCGAAAAGTAAATCATCCTAGTAAAGGGCAAGGTATCGGTCATTAGCCCTGGCCAGAGAGTATCAATGCCACCCACCCCCACATAAGCATCGCGTAAGGGAGACTGTTGACCGTCGCAAGGGCTTTATCCCCGAAAAACGTGCCCGTCATGCTGCGCAGAAATTCATCCTGATGCAGACTGGTTAGCATGGAAGAGATGCGCGCTACGGTGACGACTTACTGCTTTGTCTGCTGATTCACAACCATATCTTTGGTTTTGACGGACCAGCAGGACTGAGACGACCAAGGAGCCAGTGATAGAGATAATCGAGAGGTAGGTAGCAATAATCCCGATCGACTGCGACGAAGAAATGTTCACGTTCGGCACTGCTAGAAAACTCACATCTACGGCTAACATGACGGTGGACTGGTGGGAACAAAACCAGGATCAAGATCCTCACGAAGCGCGATGTGGAGTTGATGATACGCACGTAGATTGTGATTCCTGTCCACTCCGCCATGAGTTTTGTGTTGTAGTCTTTCCACCGTGGTGAGTTGATGCACTTATCCACCCATACCCTTCGAAGATCGTTCAAGTGTGATCGTGGTGCCCAGAAAAGCATGGCGTCAAGGGCTAAAGAAAAACTGCTGGTCAGTGGATCAAAGCTAGTAATCTCGCTGTATATAGATCTGTCGGCATCGAGACGAGCGCAAGGTAGACCGCAGAAATTGTAATACTTGGCTTTACCTTGAAAAAGAATGAGCTGCGCGCTGAAGCGCCGAGACCAAGAACATACTGAAGTAATGCATGAACTTTGCTATTGTCAAAATAGTGAGTCTCCCGGTATATCACGCCGTATACATAGCTTCACGTACCGATGACGCAAATGGAATGAGGGAAATCAGTTTCCCGAGCATGCTCTGGAAATATGTAATACTTTAGACTTTACAAGATAAACGGTTCGAAGGAGACTTGTTGCACCTTGAAGATGGTTGGCCAGCTCTAGGATTCTGGAAAGTTCATCAGCACTAAAAGGCGACAAAGAGGCATCATCCGAAGTGATGAGCTCTGCGTCTCACGTTCAAAAAGGATTGAGGGTCAATTACAGGCAATCAATTACCTGCGCTCGCATGCACAACAACCTCCCTCAGTTCTTTCAGAAGCTTGACTCGATCCAGCTCGTGTTTCGGGTAGCGTTCGCAGTGCGTCCTACTCGTTCCAGTTGACGATGCTCACAATGGATCTGCAAACACTCAAATCAAAATTGGTCCGACCAGAAGGAAGTGAAACTCACGAATATAACCGACGAACCAGTATTGGGACTCCAAGGCATATCCTGCTGGCTAGTTCATATCATAGACACTATAGACTCAAATAACGTACGGATGTGACTCGGATCACAGACGCCTGGGAAGTCATCAAAGATGTTGTACGTCGCTTCATTGTGATCTTGGTCGGCCAGCCAAAAAAGAGTTCGGGTTGTATGATCGACAAAGTAGTAATGACATTCATTTGGATACTCGGACACTGACTGAACGACGAACTCCATATTACCAGCGTCAAAGTTTGATAATTGTGTGCGTGCCATGTTGTATAGCTCATTAACGCATATGTCCATCAAGCGGAACAACGATTCATCAATGTGTCCTTCAGTAAAGGCCCTCTGTAGGCGTTATGGCCAATGGTTTATGAAAAATACACATTACTTACCTTGCGACCATTGTACAGATACAGCGCGCCTTCAGGATGTATGCACGACTGCCAGTCACCATTCACCCAAGGACATGATCTGCACCATTCGTAATCCGAATTCACATAATCCCTGGGCTAGTGTACTCACTGGTTGGGGAAAGTATGCATGAAAGCTGGAATTCCGCTGGACGCGCAAGACGTGTCACTGGGGGGCTTCTCAAGGTCATTCGCTACTGTGATAAGCTAAATCTACATACACATGAGGGCGATTCTCATATCGCGATGCGTGATTTACAGCGGATGGTTTTAAACGGAGAGGGTTGGTGGGGCTAATAGGAGAGGTTGCATTACTGGATGCTAGAGGCGGAGACGCCTCAGACGAGTTAGCATGCTGGGGAGTAGATGGACTAGGCATGGCACCCGTAACGGTAGAAGCTGTGGTAACAGCCTGGACAGATGGTTGCATTTGTTGGACCTAGGTAATACAATGATGAGCGGTCAGCCTACCTGAAGTCATACTTGTGATGAATCAGGGACTTACCAATGGAGATGAAGCGAGAGTTGTAATTGTATTCTGCAGAGTGGTTACAGCAGACTGCAGGTGACTCACAGTAGTCTGCAGGTCTGCCAGTACAGCGCTGAAGTCAACAGTGGCGTGGTCCAGTCCAAGGCCGATATCCTGCATAGCATGCGCAAGAGTTGATTCTGATTGATGAGGGTGAGGATGGTACATGGGAGCAAAAGGAATCAGACCACTTGCACTTTTTCACCCAAATGACTTATCAGTCACTTTTCAAGTAAAAAGTGACAAATAAGCAACGTGTGTGGTTTTCCTGGTGCCCCCAGTGCTTTCACTGCTTCGCTACGATGAACGTTTCACTGCTTTGGCTGACTCTGTACATTCCACACTCACTGAGGCCCTACTAGTAGCATACCACTGATACTCTACGGTCTCTACCTTACCACTCGCCGTCGCTAATCATGCTCGCACCCCACTCGCGTTCGTTCCGTCCCGCCAGCGCATTTGTTGAAACGTTCTGTTTTTTCAACCAAGGTCCAAAACTCACGCCTGTCACACGAACCTGGTCATGCGGTCAGCGAATCCCACACGAACCTGGTCATGTGACGTGCTCTCGCTTGGTGTTTCGGCTTAGCGCCACCGTAAATTTCTGCATATAAGTCAGGAGTACACAATTGCAATTGCCACGGCTACTACTCATGGGTTCCTCTAATGATGTGCGTTTTATTTTCTCCTTCTAGGTTCTTTTCACTGTCTCATTTTCACGCAGGGGAACTATGATGATACCAATGATGAGATCCGTGTGATGGATTCTCAGCCCAAGCCTGTACGTTTTCTTCTCCTAGGTTCTTTTCACTGTCTCATTTTTGCGCAGAGGAACTATCATGCGAGAAGGAAGCCAATGCAGCAACAACGTGCTGAGGCACTTCGCGCGGCCGAGCAAACAGATTCAGAGGCCGGATGTTGTATTGTGACGTAGATTACGAGTATTGGATACGAGGCGTGATTTTTTCACTTAGCTTCTCTACTTCTCCATAGTCCTTTTGCGCTCCATCGTTGTATTGTATTTCCTTCGTGTTCTGCTGCCGTTTTCTTTTTGACGCAGTCTTCTCTATGCCCTATGTAGATCCCCAGCACACTTCATGCGACATAGCTATGCTGCTTTCGTTGTACTGCAGTATACACGTCTTGTACCCTTAGATATTCTTGTTGCGACAGAACTTCATCCAATCAAGTTGGTGTAGTGCGACGATGCAAACTCGAGCATCGCACCATGTCCATTGTAAACTAAACACTTTTCAATTGACTCGGATCGACTCGCTAACACCGGTGCAAGATGATTCAACTCATTCGTACTTCTGGAGGGGGGTCATTCAAAGCACCGTGCCGTGGCTAAGACACATCGTCTTCAAGATGATCTGAAGAACTTCAGAAGGTTACTGCGACCACAATATTTATGCCTTCGAAGATGTTACCAAAATCAGGTTCAAGTGAAGCCCATAAAGTGCGTGTTTTACATTTGTGGGTCAACAAGCATTTACGACTACATACGAACAAGAACGACTAGAATGAAGGTGACCATAGAGCATATAAATACCCCAGTGCGTCCATCAAATACCGAGCGTTCTCTTCCCGCAACCTAGTTGCTTCATCAACCTTCCTCCTGGGGATCGAGCTAGCATGGAACACGGGAACTCCAACTTCACTTGGACGTAGCCCCGTCTTCAAAATAGGTCTACCAAGATGTGTAATTGCCTGTATAACATGTCACATCAGTTGAATGCTGGCAGTCTCGAGGATGAGCAGAACACATGCCTGACGGTACCTAACCCTCACTGCCTCCTCGTCATCGTGGATATTTTCCAATAGTGTCATACCTAGCCGTGTACCTCGTTCGTCTATATCCTCCCCGGGAGTTTCTTCGCCGCCTGCCTCATCCTTGACCAGGGAGAAGACTAGCAAGGCAAACCAAGAACACTGGTGCATTGTCTGCGTGTACCAGGGTGCAAAGTCGTCGATAACCTCAATCAGCGCAGCAAATTGTGCTAAATTCATGGAGCGGGTCTCGTTGAGGGTGCTGAGTACTTTGTAGCTTCCGAACGCTCCTTCAGCTAGGGGTTTGAGCCCACGCCATAATCCATACGGGGGTATCATGATACGGTCCATGGATTCGACAGGTTCCGCGCACCCTCCGGATGTACCTTGGATGTTGTCACCGGAGGATGTTGGAGTTGGGGTTGTGTGCGGACAAAACCATTTGAATGAATATTTTGTGCACCAGAAGTCGATATTATGATCTGATTGATCTGGACAACGGTCTATTATTAGACTTGTTTGGAGGCTTTTGCCGTATAGCTCTGCGGTGAAGTACGCGATGAGGAATTCATGGCCTGGATCTCGCAAAGCCTTGCAGTGCTCGAGTTTTTGCAAGAATGTGAATTGTATGACGGGAAGATTATAATCAGGCATTAATCCCCACCAGTAATTGCCACGGAGTCGTTCGGTATATCTTGGGAAAATGAAAGTGACGTAGGGAGGGATCTGAATCCGCATGATGCCTTGATAGAAGTCGTTGACCACCTGAAGCATTACAGAGGCTTGACTTTCAATGTCCTCAGCTGTCATGGTTTTGGTTTAGAATTTGATGATAGGGGACTGTCACGGTAGGGGCGCATATGGTTATATAAGCTGAGCGTGGTGCCTCAGCATCATTCAGGAGGAGCGACATAATGAACCCCTGGTGGTGACCGCGATGGAAAACACAACTGCCCAAACCCACTACCCTCATAGGTTCTATGATGGTGTTGGCCCTTCTCAGACCCCTAGCAGCATATCAACAATCGCTGACATACGATAACCGAAGCCTGGACAAAGTTGACGTGGGTTTTATGATAATCACGGTCGGTAGTAAAGCCATCTAAGCAGACAAGCGTTAGTGTGAATTCTACAAGTTACGTACGTGATCGCATGAACAGTCAAAACATGCATTTCTCTTGCTGCCCAGATGAACCACCACGCACCCACTGACAAGTTGTGACAATGGATGCCAACATGGCCGTAATCGTAAACTTGAATACGTTGGTCAACAGGGCCATTGAAAAGTAAATCATCCTAGTAAGGGGCAAGGTAACGGTCATTAGCCCTAGTCAGAGAGTATTAATCCCACCCACCCCCACATGAGCATCGCATAAGGGAGACTCAGGCTGTTGATCATCGTAAGGGCTTTATCCCCGAAAAACGTGCTCGTCATGCCGAGCAGAAATTCTCCCTGATGCAGACCGGTTAGCATGGAAGAGATGCGGGCTACGGCAACGACTCACTGCTTTGTCCGCTGATTCACAACCATATCTTTTGATGGGGCAAGTTCGAGTCGCGGGCGAGTGAGATCAAGGTTGATATATGGGTGATTTCTGTCGCTCCCGTACTGAGATCAACGGAAGCGAAGAAAGTGCGCATATTTTTAGAAAACAAGATTTGGGCGCTTGATCTGCATAGCCCGAGTTCAAGCTGTGGAGGATACAGCATGAAAGACGCACCCATAACTCCAACAACGATCTGCATCCCAACTACACTTTGCACCGAAGAAAACGTCCACTCCGTCGCAGCTTTCATACTACACACGCACAAGTGGAGCAACTGTGAGTAAGTGACACCATTCGTGTAGCGTTTCGAGGTAGGAGCTGACATTGTCTTAGGCGAAGTCTTCGAGCAGGAATCATGTCTTCCCCTGCCGCTCCAATGCAGAAAATATCAGTGGTACCGCTTGACAAAAAGATGGAAGCACGCCTCTATCGTGTCAATAACATCTTACGCCTGCCTGGTGGACAGCAGATCATCACCTGTTCATACAATAACTCCTCACTTCGAGTCTGGGACTTGGAGAGTGGAGCACAGGTCGGGGAGGCCTGGACGGACGAAGGGAGTGGGAGTGTGTTCGGTATAAGATTGTCGCCAGATGGCAAGACAATAGCAAGTGGGAGTGATGATGGCGCAGTGAGGTTGTGGGACATCGACACGGGCAAGGTCGTCAAAAAAATGGACGGGGCACACAAAGCGGGTGGAGTCTGTGTGCTGGAGTCCAGACGGACAGCGAGTGGTGAGCGGATCCGAAGATGAAACATTCAGAGTGTGGGATGTCGAGAACGGTGAGACAATATTAATACTAGCAATAGAAATGTCGAAGAAAAAGGAGGACGCCGTGTGGCCGGGCTCGGATTGCAGTTACTCACCCGATGGCGAGATGATTGCGACAGGCGGGGACTACTTTGGGGCGAAAGTCTGGGATGCCAACACAGGCAAATTGCTCACAACACTATCTAAGGATTTTCGTCGGTACATGGTATGGACCAAGAATCTGGATCCACTCATCTCCGGGATATCGAAATTCGACACCGCCACCTGGCAAATGAGGTTTCTCGAACCTCAATTTCCCGACACTGTACACGTGATTTCAACATCTCTAAAATTTAAATGAACACATCCTGGCAAGCGTATCGTCGATCGAGCAGAGTCAGCAGACAGTGCAAGCCAACTATGGAACTTCGCAAACAATCAGCCCATTGGACCACCCCTCCACCATGACGACTATGTAGCATGTGCGACTTTTTCTGAGGATGGAAAATTGCTAGTGACCGGGTGCGACGACGGCTACGTGTACATATGGGATGTCTCTGCTATCTTAAAAAAAGTATGTTTGAATGCATGTCAATCTCCACCAAACTGATCTTATCCTCCCAGAAGAAGGTATGTTTTGTACCTCTTCAAAACTTTCACACGGCACATTGATTCGTTCACCTCAGAAAACCGTCCACAAGTTTTCATTAAATGTATGCCATATGTTTCTTATCTTATTGCTTAACTTCAATCACGATCTACACACCAGGATGATGCCACACGGCGTCGAGCCCCACCAATCAAAGACATTCGTCGAATACCCCGAGGATTCTTCAAAGATGTATGTCATTTTCATCTATGATGGGAGAGTCCTGCTTGACAGAAACACCAGTCCTCTACTATGCGTGGTGTCCCATCCGATGAGCGACGTGGCCATCACACTGCATCACCACGTCAATGGCTCCCGGGTCGTTTGCCCTCCCTTTGGTGCCACCGCCGCTCAGATACACATGGGACAACTGAGCCCAGCACACGATCCCAGTCCCGCCATCCCAGGTTGGCTCAAAACCTTATCCCTGACATGCTACGTGAACGAAATGGATCTGACATTCCGTCGCAAGAGCCGCCTGTAGTTGAGGTTCCATGCACAAGTGGCAAACCGGTACATCTCTCCCTTCTGGCTTCGTCTCTATCACTGACCCATTCTCTCGCAGAGGGACTATCATGCGAGAAAGAGAAAGAAGCCAGCTGCCAGCTCCTCTCTACCTCTAAATCTTCATACCACGCAGCAATCCAGCGCAGGAACCCAGAACACGCCACCATCATCGCAGCAACCACTTGCTACAACATCTAAGGCACTTCCCACAGCCGCCACTACTCCATCGGCGACTGGAACGACGTCGCAACATAACATCACCGTTATACAGGCCGGATGTTGGATTCGTTTCTTGCTCTGGATTAATTGCGCATCTATTGAGCACACAGACAATGAGCCTTAGGAAGAAACTTGGCGAGTTTCGTGCTTGATTGACTTTTTCATTTAGCTTCTCTACTTCTCCAATGTCCTTCTGCGCTCCATCATTGTCTTGTATTTCCTTCTTGTTCTGCTACCGTTTTCTTTTTGACAGTCTTCCCTATGTAGATATTACAACATGCTCCATGCGACATAGCTATGCTGCTTTCATTGCGCTGCACTACACAAGTCTTGTACCTTAAGATATTTTGTCCCCACATGATACGGGCAGTCATCAGCTCCAAATTATCAAACGCACCCAAGTCTCAGGCCGACGAGGTCCTCATCGATCCCTCGTCTACTGTTGCAGATCGCTGGTCTCATTCGCCATCCATGCTATTGGCATATCTTCGCTACCACACCTGGCACGTCCATTGTATACTTGCTATCTATCTGAAAATGTCGAAACCGGGGAACTTGGGGTTCTTTGGTGCCGGCCTAGCAGGTTCTTTAAGGGCGCCGTTAAGCTGCGATTGAAAGCAGGTCCCAGGGATTCGGAAGGTGGGTCGTTGAATAGCCTCTACTAGTATGGAAAGTGCGGTATCAGCCACGACGCTTACTCCCTAAATTACTTGAACTCAGTTGGGGAGTCATTTCTGTACCAAACGTGTGTTCTAACAGTCTTTCATGCCACCGTTCTTCCTATCCATACACTCCAAGTTTCCGGGTCAGAAAGGCGACTCCGTGCCACCGTTCCCGAGTAGAGAATTTCCAGCCCAGAGCGCGCGTCCAACCTTTCGACCTGCGTCTGTGCTAGACACAGGTTTGAATCACGAATTCAGCTTGATGATAGGAATTATTTGAGCGTGCTTTGGTGAAGTCAGAACGAATCCATTGGAGAGGTAATGAAGAGTGTCATCGATGAGGAACAACATCCTAAGGCGAGTGTTACAAATGAAAGAGAATTTGAAGGCGGGGATGGAGAATACTGTTGATTTGCAGGCGGAGGCTAAGAGCCCCAGACTTCAAGCTTCAAGGATCAGTGGTCCAGCGGCCAAGGATGGTGTATTGTTCGTCAACTGAGACTGGGGGGAGGAAGGCATGTAATATTTCAAATATGAAACGGTAAAGGACAACCATATAAGTACGGGCGATAATGGTGTTCTTTGCACCAGATGCGATATAAAGTACATAGATCAATTCCATATTCATGACACTGGTATAACAAGTGTCGGAGATGCATATATCAGCGTCGTGATGAGACGCGATGCGATAGCTATTCCTATCAAATATTACTAAAAGTATTGGGCATATGTTCGAACTAACGTCGTTTGAGGGCCAGAAGGCTCGTCCGGTTTGCCCACAGAGTCTAAGTATTCGGCATATGTTCGAACTAACGTCGTTTGAGGGCCAGAAGGCTCGTCCGGTTTGCCCACAGAGTCTAAGTATTGGGCATATGTTCGAACTAACGCCCTTTGAGGGCCAGAAGGCTCGCCCGGTTTGCCCCCAAGATATTGCTCGGGCATCCGCTGTTCTTCAGCCGGGTTGCCCACAGGGTATTGCTCGGGCACGCGAGCCTGTTGTTTAGCTGGATTGCCCGCAGGATATTGCTTGGGCATCTGCTGACTATCGAGGGCAGGGGGGGTGATGTTCTCCATGAGTAGGTAGATACAAGTGGAGGGAGAGATGGAAAGAGGTGTAAAGAGAATAAATACCCCCCACACGGAATGTGGACTCCGCTGTGGCACTCAAGGTGCGTCCACAATCGTGACCATGTATGTACTAATCAGATTCACAATATAAAATCAAAACAGCGGCGGGAGACTCCGAGAACAGCCTTGGGCCTTCCACAGGCTACCCTGGGCTGTCTCTTCACTTTAGCACATTTGCTTGAAGCAGTCACCCCTTTCGTGCCCTCCGGTGAAGCACTGGCCATCATGATGGTGCTCTGCTACCTAAAATGGGATGTGGAAAATTACGTATGTGATCATATGTCTATTGTCCCCAAACCACGTCACGGTGTTATGTAATTACTGTACAGCTTGGCTATGAGCCGCTGATTCGGCCCAGCGCTTGAGCAATCACGCGGCGTCAATCAAGTCGATGTCTAAGCACAGAACAGAAATGTTGAAGTTCAGCTTACCTTTCCGACTCCAGTAACGACTTGAATGTAATTGGCGAATCTCCCAAGAGGAAACAGCAAGCTGAGACTAGACTTGGTACCCAATGATCCATTCTACTTTCTTCCGTTCTGAAAGGTTCCCAATTCCCAGAGCACTGACTTGTCTTAAGGATCAGACGACGAGTTGCGAGAACCACCAGTATTCGAGGTTCCACACAGCGGGAAAACCTGCATGTTTTTTTTTTCCTTTCTCTATTCTTCTGTCTGATTCCTCTTGCAGAGGAACTATCACGCGAGAAAGAAGCCAGCTACGAGCTTGCCTCGACCTTCCAATATTCATACCACGCAGCAATCCAGTGCAACGACACAGAACACACCGTCATCATTGCAGCAACCACATGCCCCTATCGCATTCGCTGCCTCGACATTTTCTGCTGTCCCTGGTACCGCTGGGGCAACGGGAACAATGTCGCGTCCTGACATCACCGTAAGACATGCCAGATGGTGGACACATTTGTTCCTCTGGGTTACCTGTGCATCTGTTGAGTACACAGCCGATCGACATTAGGGAAGAAACTTCGTTGTTATTTTGCTTCATTGACGTTTTCAGTCTTCTCATCTAGTTCTCCGTGGCCTTCTTCCATTCCTTCTTCCGCTCCCTCGTCTTGGCAAAGTCTTGATGATTTCTCTGTCTATACCCTGCAGCACGCTTCATGCGAGATAGCTATGCTACTTTCATTGCGCTAGGAACTCGGCACTCAAGTCTCGTGTCCAATCTGATGATGGGGGACTCGGACTGTAAGTAGGGGGCGCATGTGGTTATATAAGCTCACTGGCGTGATGCCTTAGCAATGTCATAGTATTCTTCAGGAGGAGCGGTACTTAATGAACCGCTGATGGTGATCATGGTGAAAAACGCAGCTGCCCAAACTCACTATCCTCGTGGGTTCTATGTTGCCCTTCTCAGATCCCTAGCAACATATCGATAATCACTGATAAACGACAGTCGAAGCCTGCGCAAGTTGACGTTGGTTTTATGATTGGGCAGTAGAGCGTCTGAGCAGTGAGAACAAGCGTTCAAGTTATGTAGTGTGAATTCTGCAAGTTACGTACGCTATCGAATGCACAGTTACGACTCGATGTCAACTCGAATACAAAATCCTACGGCATACCTTTTGAAGCGTGGTTCTTATCTACGAGCGATTCGATGGTGATGCCTTCTCAAGGTCTGCGTCGCCCTCGTCGTGGCGTTTGCTTGCAGTTTGGAAGATGCATAGATCGCTGGCGCTAGTGGTGACCTGGTGAGTCCTCCTACTTTCTCGTCGTCGGTGAGCTGACTTTGTGATTAAAAGATGTGCTATACAAACAAGTCTGCGGCGCTCGAAATGTTTTCCGTCTGGAACAGCTCTGGGCAGCTCTGGAAGGCGAAACACACGTCACAGGGTCATCCAAAATTCCAGATCTAGTATACGCGAAATTCGAATGCCCCTCTTTCTCGGAAAAAACGACCGTAGTGACTAGTCGACTTGATATGACGTCTTTCTAACTCCACTCAAAGCGCTTGTCTCTTCCCCAGCAACTACGATTGCCAAGAACTATCGTTGGGACTAGGCATGACATCCGTGCTTGATACCACTGCCATCGGAAAGGTTCAACGCCGCCGAAGACATGTCAGGACACTTACTGGTATGTTCAATTCGTCTGGTGTCTCCTCAGTAATATTTGATAGACTTCAAACACACAGGATACTTGCCAGAGAAGGACGACGAAGGCAAGGAAAAGTGGCCTAGAGGTGAAGAGAAAGTCTGGAAAGATGGGTTGAGAAGCCTTGATACAGGTAAGCTAATCAGAACACCCAGTTCATGCGTCGCGCAATCGACTCACCTCCCACAGGCGTGCCATCCATCACCAAATCGATCGTCAACCATATCCAAACGTCTCTGGCTCGCCAGCCGCACGAGATCGACAACTTGGGAGCTTACCAGGCTGCAGCTTTCTCCGTCCGTGATAACCTGATCGTATGGCTCCCTTATCTCATATCACTCCACTCACACAACTTATCGCCGATGCACAGATCAACTGGAACGAAACACAACTACACTACTCTCGCACCGCAGGAAAGCGAGCGTACTACTTATCGCTCGAATTTCTCATGGGTCGTGCGCTCGACAATGCCCTCCTCAATCTAGGCCTCAAGCAGCAATACACGGAGGGGGTTGACAAGCTCGGCTTTAACATGGAAGATCTCCTAGCGCAGGAGCGTGACGCCGGGCTCGGCAACGGTGGCCTCGGTCGTCTCGCCGCGTGCTATCTCGACTCTTCCGCGTCCCAGGAACTCCCAGTGTGGGGCTACGGCCTGCGCTACAGGTATGGCATCTTCCAGCAGCTCATCTCGCCCGACGGACAGCAGCTGGAAGCGCCGGATCCCTGGCTGGAGAATTCTAACCCATGGGAGCTCCCTCGCATTGATGTTAGCTACGAAGTGCGGTTTCACGGCGTTGCAGAGCGCTTGAACGACGGAAGCGGCCGCGCAATTTGGGAGGGCGGTCAAGAGGTTCTTGCAGTCGCTTATGATGTGCCCATCCCTGGTTGTAACACGCGCAACACGAATAATCTTCGTTTGTGGGAAAGTAAGCCCAAGAGGGGCTTTGATCTAAACAGTTTCAATGGTGTGTTCGTAGCGACCTGGGTCTTCTACTTGACTGATAGATTTTGACTGTAGCGGGCGATTATGAACGTGCTGTCGAGTCTTCGAATAGTGCAGCGGCGATCACATCTGTATTGTATCCCAACGACCACACTACTTGTGAGTACCCCAAACAATATGAGACATTGTTCACTGAAGAGGCCTATTTCAAGTCGGAAAGGAACTTCGTTTGAAGCAGCAGTACTTCTGGACTGCAGCCAGTCTTGCAGACATCATGCGCCGGTTCAAGAACATGGGAAAGCCCATCACAGAGTTTCCCCAATGTACGTGAACCTGGTTTATCCTCAATTCTAAAAGCTCACGTTCCTTCTAGATGTCTCGATCCAGTTGAACGACGTAAGCCAGTATATGCGCGTGCACGTACCCAAGGCTAACTTTACTGAAGACGCACCCAACACTTGCTGTCCCCGAGCTTATGCGACTCCTTGTCGATGAAGAAGATGTTCCATGGAATGCTGCTTGGACCATCGTCACAGAGACTTTCTTCTTCACCAATCATACTGTCCTCCCGGTAAGTCGAGATAATACCATTTTTTGTGATATGGCGTTTACATTGATGATAGGAAGCGCTTGAGACTTGGCCTGTACCCCTGATGCAGCACCTCTTGCCCAGGTGAGCTTCACATATTGCAACGATGCAGTAACGTTAAATTGTCATCTTTAGGCACATGCAGATCATCTTCGATATCGTGAGTCTTGTGTTATATGACTGAACCTCTTCACTGAATCACGTTGGATTTGCAGAATCTGTCAGTAACTAAAATATCTGTCTTCTAATCTGACCTAAATATCGGACCGTAGATTGTTCTTGCAGTGTAAGAAAGACAAATTTCATATCATATCGAGCATCTAACTGATCTTTGCAACAAGCTGTCGAGCGGAAGTTCCCAGAAGACAGGGAGCGGCTTGCACGAATGTCAATAATCGAAGGTATTGTGATGCTGCACCCAAAGAATCACGACTTAAAGGTTTCCTCAGAGAGCGTTCCTCAGAACGTCCGCATGGCTCACCTAGCATGTATTGGTAAGTTTCGCAGTGCTCATTTCATATTTTTACTAATGTGTGTATGTAGGCAGTCGCAAAGTCAACGGCGTGGCCGAGGTAAGTCTTCACTGAGTACTCATCATTCATCTGAATATTTAGCGTCATCATTCCCACAGCTGCATAGCGAACTGGTTCAGACGACTATCTTGAAGGATTTCGTAGATTTTTATGGAGTTAGCAAGTATGTCCGTTCCGCAACTGAACTATTAAAACGCATGCTGACTCTGGTTTGTGCGTAAGGTTTGGAAACGTCACTAACGGCAGTGAGTACAGCACTCTCAATGCGTTTCTGCTTCTCATCATCTTGTTAAGTCACTCCTCGTCGGTGGCTGGACCAGGTATGTGGCTATCTTGAAATGGGCGTGGCATCGCTAAGACACTCCCACCAGTGCAACCCTGGGCTCAGCAAGCTCATCACCCTGACCCTGGACATTGAGAAGAGCGTGTGGCTCAAGGACCTCACCAAACTCGAGGGTCTTCTCGAATGTGTTGAGGACGAGGACTTCAGGGAAGACTGGGCAGCTGTAAAGCAAGCTAACAAGGAGAGGCTTGCTCACCACATGCAGGTTACTCTAGGTCTTCAAGTCAACACGAAAGCCATGTTCGACGTCCAAATCAAGGTCAGTCTGACATACTCACTATATTGCGGGGCTTGAGGGCTGATCATTGTTTCAGCGGTTGCACGAGTACAAGGTACGTGGACAGGTAATGCGTGCCATCGATCTGTGATATACCAATACATTTTAGCGCCAAACTCTCAATATACTTGGCGTCATTCATGTGAGCACCATCGATGGCACAACTGTTGGCTATTTTCACTCACCTTTTTCTAGCGCTATCTTATTCTGAAATCCATGACTCCTGAGGAGAGGAAGACAGTGACCCCACGCAATGTCTTCTTCGCAGGCAAAGCCGCTCCAGGGTGTAAGTGTTTGCACTTTTGTCAATAATTATATCGAGCTCATCGAGATTTAGATTATATTGCCAAGCTGGTTCGTTCGATGAGCGAGACACATAATCTGGTGATGCTGACAAGCTTGTAGACCATCCGCTTGATCGTCAATGTCGCTCGCGTGGTCAATTCTGATCCCGACACAAAGGATTACTTGAACGTCTTCTTCTTACCAGACTATTCAGTCACCTTGGCCGAAGTCCTTATCCCAGCTTCAGACATCAGTCAGCACATCTCCACTGCAGGTACAGAGGCTTCTGGTACGTCCAACATGAAGTTCTGCTTGAATGGCGGGCTTTTGCTGGGCACTGTTGGTACGAATTTTCAAGGTTTTTTTAGTACTATAAAGATCTGACTATTCGGATAGACGGTGCGAACATTGAGATCGCGGAGGAAGTTGGCCCTAGCAATGTCTGTGCGTAGGAGTCATATGATCATGCATGCGTCACAGACTTACTATTTTCTCGTTGCAGTCTTCTTCGGTCATCTGACACCCGCAGTGGAGAATCTTCGTTACCAACACGTGTACCACCCCGTTCCTGTCGAGCAGAAGTCGCCTGCCCTTGCACGAGTCCTTGATGAGATCTCCTCTGGGTTGTTTGGTGACAGGGGCGTGTATGAGCCGTAAGTAATGCTACAGCAAACAGTATCATGAGGTTCACTTATTTGTTTGACAACAGCCTGCTCAACACGATTCGTCAGGGAGACTACTATCTCATTACTGAAGATTTTGACTCCTGTAAGCATCTTGCTGTGTAGGGATACCGGTCCCTGATGAACCATTTTCAGACATCGAGGCTCTTCGTATGGTGGACGAAGCCTATAATGACCGAACAGAGTGGATTAAGAAGAGTATCAGGACCACTGCAAAGGTATGGATTTTAATTTTCAATAAGAAATGTAACAAGGGCGAACGCCAAATAATCCACAATTTGGAACAGATGGGCAAATTCAGCTCTGACCGTGCGATCCAAGATTACGCGCAGGAGTACTGGAACATTGAAAGCACTAAGGTCAAGTAAGCAATCGAGAAAGGCATATGAGATATAAAGGAAAAAAATAGTGGGGCCATGTGTGGGCGGGCTGACGATCCAAATGATAGTTGTATGATAAAGTGGACAATGCGATATCTGGAATCCTGCGTATGACAGTAAAGATGGATTAGTTGGGGCTAGCGAAGGAGGTATGGGTGCAGGTGGGGGCTGGTAAATGACAAAGGACAGTAGGAGGTTTCGCGGCCAATGATCAAACATGAAATGATAAATAAATAAAACCAAGAACCAAGAAGGTAAACACGATGAATCCTCAACAATGTCCTCAATTTGATGGATGTTCCTCTGTAACGTCCACACCATCATGCGCACCGGCAGATGATGGCGGTTCAATGGATGCTGCACCATTGGTGTATTCAGCGGGCTTTGACTCGGCAGCGGGTTCAACGGGGAGTTCTTCCGAAATTTCGGGCTGAGCAGCCTCTTCAGGAGCAGCCTCGTCAGCGGGTACCTCGGAGGGTGTTTCCTCAACAACAGGGGTCTGTTCTTCCGGCGCGACAGTTGGCTCAGGTAAAACATCTACTACGGGGACCGCAGGGAGAGTATCATCCGATGCCGGAGTTCCGGGGGTTTCAACAACAGGCTCCTCGACATCCTGTGTAAGCTCAGGCGCTGTGGGCACAACCTCTGGTTCTTCGACAGGAGCTGCAGGTGGGGGTAACAGATTCCTCAACGAGTGTAGCCTCAGACTCTGGAACAGATTCATCGGGGATGGCAGCGGACTCGTTATTCTCAAGGGTCTCCCCATCGAGAACGTCGTTGGATTCTTCGACCACGGCTTGTTCCTGTAGCCCTGTGGTGGTTACAGCAGGCGACTGAGCAATTTCCTCGGGGGCGCGCGAAGGTCCCTGTGAAGGTGTAGGCGGTTGAACAGCCTCTGCGGCAACTGCACCAACTGCAGCAGTAGCAGTGATGCCTAATCCCAGTCTACTCCTGCTCGTCATAGCCGTCGGCGTCTCAGACCTCTCCTCCTCCTCAGGCAAGATCTCACCAAGCTCGCCGACCTTGGGCGACTTTCCCATTACAACCTTCTTGCCCGTCAAACTAGTCTTACTGCCCCCGTTGAAAAAGCTGAATCGCTTCCTCGTAGCAGCAAATGTGCCAGAAATATCGGAGCGGAACGAAGGGCGAGGTGACGTGCGGCCACGGCGCTCGGGTGACGTCGGACGGGGCTGTGGGGGCTGCTGGCGTACATATGTCTGCTCAACAATAAGCCAGTTCACAGTATCGTTCGCAGGCAGCGGCTTCAGCCCGCAGATGACAAATGAGGGCCAGTTCTCAGTGATGGGGTCTGCAATGGCGTCGGACCAGAAATCGATGAAGGCCTCGTCAACCTGCGTTATGTGTACGCTCGCGAGCTTGGTGCTGAGGACTGAGGGCTCTTTGGTGCTCATCTCGCGTGGGGAGTCAGCATAGCGCTGTCCCGAGCGTGACCTTCCCCATCTCTTACTCGACTTAGGGGACACGAGCGGCTCTGTGATCTCAACATCCTTGTCTGTATCGAGGAGCGTTGCAGCAAGAGGGGTAGTTGCGCTCGTCTCACCGAAACCGCTCGTGGAGAACTGTGTCCAGTCGCTGATGATTGGCGAGGTGACCGACGAGACGGGGGACGTTGCACTGTTGCCGTTGCCATTGCCGTGGGCAGCCTTGTCCTTGCTACGATCGAGGATCTTGCTGAAGGGCGAAGAACGTCTGGGCACGGGCGATGCAACTTCAAGTGCCGGGGTGAGTGGAGAAGATGTGTTACGAGACAAGGACGTGAGGAGCTGGATCGTCTCGTCCACGAATACCCGACCAAACTGTGGGCCTTCTTGAGTGCTAACCGCCGAGGATGTAGAGGCACTTTCGGTGGCAGCAGTCTTGAGTGCGTTCCACAACTCAACTTGCTCAAAGGTTTCACCTTCAGATGACAGGTTGAATGCATCCAAGAGCAGGCGAACGGGTGATGGTTTGGGCTGAGATGCAGACTCTGACAGAAGGGTCTCTACGCGCACGAAGAGGACACTGCAGCTCCGCGTGGAGAAGCGAGGATGGGGAAGGAGATCCTCGTCAGTAGCGCGTGAGCCCCTCGAGTATGGATAGTGCGTGACAAGTTCCTGAAGTCGGGTAGGCAGTCTATAATTGAAGCTCTCCTCCCTGTGTGATGGTCAGACATGCCCTCAGCTTCACGGGGCGTACATACCTAATTCGCGCGAGGAACAAATGCTCGAGGATCCGACCAGCGCGCTCCCATCGAGCATAAAAGGTGGTCCAGTTGTCAGTTGGCTCACTCTTCGTTGCGGAGAGCAACCATAAGCCCAAAAACTTGGAAAGCTTGCTACCAGAGATGCTATTCGCTTCAGCATGCGACGCTAATGCGGATATTATGTCAACGGTCGCAAGAAGCAACTCGATGTGCGCTTGAGGGAGCTGGGGGAGGAGCAACTCTGTAAAGCTCTTGTGCGGATACGACGCCCCTTTTTCAGCATTGAAAAAGGACTTGTACCATGCCCATTCAGGTGCAGAGACATCCTTGCCAAAAGTGTTATTTTCAAGCACGAGGTGGCGAAGGCCCCAACGGAGGACAGCTGCGACGTCGTGAGGAGAGCGTGTGTACTCAAGCTCAGCCTCAAAGGCAGATATTGCCGCGGCGGGCGTTGGAGAGAGAGTGGTAATGCGGCTTTTAGGAGCCAAAGAATGGATGAAGAGCGAGATCAGCTTTCGTTGAATGTCAGGTGACGCGGAGTGCCAATGAGGGTGCATGATTCCGAGGGTTTCCAATCCTGAGACGATCATTAAATGTCAAACGGCTGTATGTTAATTAATTTGTAATAACTTACCTCGCTCAGTGATAGTCTGGGCACATGCTCGAACGAGTATGAGAGCTTCCAAAGGATTCAGGAGTCTTGCACCGATAACAGAGTCATCAAGAATCCTTTGGGACTCGGGATCAACTTCGAAAACGCCAAGTTCGACGTTGTCTTTCAGACTCGGAAGGTGGAGTGACAACTGGGGAAGATTCTCCGTGCGTTTGTGTGATGAGGGAGAGTTGGGAATCCGAGATTTAGGCCTAAATAATGAGAAACCTGCATGATCTTTACCCGTCTGAACCTTTGACAAGTTGGGGGCAGTGAAGTTCAATGGAGTCACAGCCTCATATTTTCCGTCAAGTAAACCATTGTCGATAGAATCCTGAAAAGGCTTTGCTTGGTCCTTGTCGTCGCTCGTCTTTCGGCCAAAGACCTTGTTCAAGAACGAGGGCATGGCTACTCTGACGCTTGGATTTCAGCAAGGGAACCGAATGAGCTTGGACCATGATGAGCGACATAAAGTAAGTTTCAGAAAGAAAACTCACCAATTCCGCGTTTTTGAGTGGCGCCAGAGTGATGAACGCTGGACAACGCGTATGGTAGCTCCTCGGTGATCTCTCCTGCGCTAAAACGCAACCTGTCACAAAAGTGTCCTTACAAAATCTTTCGCCACAACACCACGTGGTTTCGCGACCGATCAACAACCGCAAACTTGGCAGGGTTGCGTTAGGACTCCGACTTCATAACGTTAAACGTGAGGATGGAGGCACAATCATGGTCCATGACTTATCTTATCCACAGCGATCACGGTATGTTTTTTTTTCTAAAAGATGTGATTGAGCTTTAACGGTCTACGCCCAAATGATGATGTCCTTGGACTAGGCCTCAGACAATCCAAAGTCGATTTCATGGAACTGATAAGCTTATCACCGATGCTGGCTAGAAGGTCTTCTAGAGACTAGAGGCTGGCTACTATCACACTAGAGGCTGAACAATTTCTATTCCCAATCCACGGTGACCAAACTTCGACTTCCGCTTCTGCAGCAGATTTATCTGCCATGGCCCGTTAGTAGCCGGGCAACTCATCGCCACCATGCCAAGTTTTGAGGATATTGGACGACCTGGCGCTTCAGCTAATTAACGGTTTTTGCGCCCCGTCAGCGCTAAACAACATGTTGATAACCTTGGACTATCAGCGCTTGGTGCCGCGGAGAGTCATATCCTTCGGAGCCGCAGGCTTTTGAAAGTCTTTTTTTGTTCCGCCGCAGTCCCTGAGACATCGATTTTTGTTCATCTGCAGGTGCAAAGCCCAAAACGGTAGCACTTATACTTTGCCTCGGTGCACGGTCCTGGAAGAGGCAGAATCGCAGGTCTGTCCCAATACATCAGTATGTCAAAATAGTAAAACCCCGGCAATTATCATTTGGTATGTATTGGAAATTTCCGGATGAAGTCGTACTCTTGATGCTCCTCCATGTCATCTGTTCCCTGCAGCCCAAAATCGGTGTTTGGCCTTCAGATGCGTTCGCGGATTACGGTAGCCTACAACGACATCCCGAACACCTAATTCGTGACATTTCCACCGCTGCTATCCCATGCTGGTCTACATGATTGTTCAACGTCGTTGAAGGTTCAGTCAAGCTCTTTGTGCGCGAAGACCGGATATCTCGCAACGTCGATCTCTCCGGCACTTCCCTACCTTATAATAGATAAGCAAGGTTATGCGCTTTCGTCGAGAAGACTAGTGGTTCTATGGTGTGTCTTGTTTTCTATTTAGAAACTCCTAACTTGTTAGAGCGATAAGTACCGGATTCGGGCTGGAGTACAAGCATCTACTCTTTGCACACTGATGTTGTCGATTTGTGGGTCCAAGACTGCACTATCATGATCATCACAGACAAATGAACATGGAACATTCACCAATTGACCGCATCGCATACAAATCATTCCGTAAGTTGCCAGAGTTGCTCCATGTTAGGAGCATTGGTACTAGCCGTTTGCAGCATCATGACGGGCCCGCTCTGTGTGGGTGCAAACTTTGTCGGACATGCGCCACTTCAGATACTATCCGCAGTAATGAATGGTGTACCTCGGTGTGCTTCGTAGGTCTTAGTAGGGGCGTTATCGCTGTTATGATCAGTGTGTGACCTCATTTGATGGGTTAATCATGGAGAACCGGTTACCTGACTATTTACCCCCAAGTCTGATGATTGTGCAGCAACGTACAACGAAGTCATTCCAAGGATAAAGCGGCGAGAAGCTGAACACGCTGCTTCATCGCGTAGCTGATAGTACCGCAAGCCCAGAGTCTCCGACCCTTGAATTTCTTGGCAAACCCGGTGGCAAAGGTAAGTTCTGCAAGTTTACCATGAGGTCTGCGGTACTGGCGTCTAATGTCGGGGAAATCCCATTTACTGTATCAGGCTTAGCGGAATATGGCAACCAGACACTAAAGTTATGAAGACGTGCTCGGAAGGATCACAGGGCCAAGCAGGTAGTATATACCCGGTTAATAAATTTATCGACTCCCTGACTTCAGACACGGGTATTTCCTCTTCACACCCGATGCATCCTCCGCGGAGTCAGATACTTGACCAGATAGTAGTTGAGTTTACTAAAGCCACGGACCACTGTTGACTCAACTGAGACTCATTGACTTGCTTAGAGTAGTATAGCACCGTAATATTGATATCATTTAGTGGACCCATAGTAGCAGACGGGCACCCCGATGAGTGTGAACCCCTCTGTAAGGCCGTTGGCTTACCTGAGTTCCAACTTCCCATATTCAGCATAAATACTGTCCGAGGTAATGAAGCGTGGGCTTTCATTCTCACTGCGCCTTTATTCTATTTCCTAGATCCGGGCACAGTCTTTCCGATTTGCGAACTATCAATCATTCACTGTGCACTGTCACGTGACTGGGCCAGCTCCCGGCGGGCGTACTTGAATTCAACGTTTACCATTGGGGGCCATTACGGAGTCCTCGCTCGCTGATGAGCGCTGATGGCTTGTGAACACCGAGGGCCGGTCTCGACGAAATCATACTGCTGTCGTTGCAGGTACCCGGTGCCGGTGGGGCTTTCCGTAAGGATTGCAAGATTACTTACCTGGTGCGCTTCTGTATTCGCTCGACTGTTCTTTATGCTCGCATCCAATCATCTCAGGCTGGTGCACGATGAGCTGTCGATATCACGTCGCTGCCACTACAGGTCGTTATCAACATCCATCATTGCCGACGATATCACAGATCAGACATACTTAACCGAGTCTCACCGCACTGTTGTTCTCTTCTTGTCGAGTCTTGACACCAGATGACGGCACAATCAGGTTTTCTTTAGCTGGTGATTTTCCTCATCATGATGATCACCGGCAACATTCTCGCACTAACAGCCTTTCGGACATTTGGACACTGCGCTTGCATCGACCACCGGAGACCGGTACTTGTTTTCAACAACACTATGTTTGCTGTCATCAAGCTTCCCACAGAATTTTTAGTAGGACAAATGACCATTCCCTGCCCGACAGAATCCTCCCCCACTAATCGTGGGAGTCGGGAATAGCACCCTTGGATTGTGTACATTGGCAGTGAGTAGGTGGATAATTAATTTGCTCCTCATTTTCGTTCGATGAACTTCCGAAGTTTTGACATTGTGATTCAACAATGAAACAGCAATCCAAGTAACTGGAAGGATGTCCGAGTAAATATCATGGACAGGCAGTGGTGGGCTGTCGATTTAGACTAGACAATGCCAGGTCTCGCCGGGGTGTGTCTTAATGATGAACCCTGCCAGTGGCCTGAATCTCAGCGCTCCGTCCGCTTTCAGGGTCCCGTAATCCAACATGGCTGTATACGTATTGGGCCACGTCAGGGAATCTGTTTTTTTTTTCGACAAAGTTCAAGGATTCCTCGCTGTGCAGTGTGCATGTGCATTACCTACGAAACACCTGGAGTATTTGGCTGTCCGTCGGTTGAGACTCGAGTGTATTGCTTGTCGACGTTCATTGCAATTTGCAAGCCAAGGTCAGGGTTTGGACAGGCTTAGCGGAGCGCCGCCAGTATAGCAAGTTACCAGTATGTAACTCCGCTTGTCAACAGGCACGCAGCGAGGCTGTTCAGCTTATTGCAAGCGAACTGCAGGCGCCTATTGTCTATGTGACCTCCCGCTATCATCAACGTCCCCCCCACAAGCACCATGTCGTCTGAGCAAGGAGCATACGACCAGAACCTACTAGATAAAGCCCCCGCAGCGACGAGGGCACAGAGGCAGGTGTGCAGTACAAGACATGCGTCCCAATTCGTCGCTAACTAAAACGTGTTTGCTACATAGGAAGGTTACAACGTCGATTTACTCGATGACCGTCCTACCCGCCCCACATCTACCCAACTATTCAAACCTCCACCAATAATTGCTGGTGATACAGATGTCGAAAGCAGTTCATTGACGAGGGAAAAAGTTGTCCCTGCCACGCATCCCACCCAATCTTTCTGGCGAAGTCGCAATGGCAAAATTATCATGTTCGTTATCGCCGTTGTCGTTGTCGGTGCTGTGGTTGGTGGTGCCGTCGGTGGGACTGCTGGGAAGCTCAGCTCAAATAACAGCGCCGCCCCTCCTCAGAATGCAACCTCAGAAAGTAACTCTACAACCTCTACAACCTCAGGAAGTAAATCTGCAATCTCTGCAACCTCATCTGACACCACAGGTGGTCTAACCTCAATCGGTGTCGGCGGCGGCGGTCAATCGATTGCCACCTCTACAGCCTCTGCGTTCCCAGGTCAGCAGTCATTGGAGGTGGCGGATGTCACATATAGAAAGCGCTCATAGTTGGACGGAGGATGCAGGGGGGCGATGGGGTATATCAACTAACCAGTAATTTCTCTTGCGGATCACTTATGCATATGCTACATATGTTTGCCACCTTACCATATGAACGGTCACTATATACTTATACCAAACACGCCATTCCTCCCGTCATGCAGCTGCAGCACCTGTAATATAGCCATTGCAACTCGAGACGATATGTGCGCCAAGACATGTCAGTTTCCCGTCCAGACCCCAAACCGTTCATGAGAACCAGCCTTTAGGCTGATCCACCTCATCCTGTTTCACTTCCCCATCTCTCTGTTGCCTGATGGCCTCCAATATCGCTTTCACGCCCTCCACGTCCCCTACACTAGCACGGCCACCGATCCAGTCCACAACAACAGGCCATTTAAACACATTCGGATTTTGCTCCGCAAGACTCACGATTCCTTTCACGCTCTTCGGCTCTTCGCCCGGTCCAGGCGATGCAGGATGCGCAGATAAAAAGGTAGATAACGCAGGGGGAGCAGTCGATCTCAGCGGGGTAATGTACGAGAGAATGGTCTTCAGCTGATCGGCCGTCGGAGGTTTCGTTTCGACGACTTCTAGATCAAACTCAAGAGGGGATGCAGATTGCTTCCCAGGGGGATAAGGCGAGTCGAGGGCATTCCGCAGCAGCGCGAGGGCCTGGATTGATGGTGGCGATGACGGATGGTGACTGTATGGAAAGGATATATTCAGCTCTCATAAGGTTTCCTCACGGATGACAGATGATGCACACAAGATGGAGATTTGGGGCTATGGTTTGATTATCAGTTCAGTTTGCATAAGTTAGCTTCTGGGAAATCCGGGGACTCACCAGTGACCGCTTGAATCCAGTGAACATCTTCGGAATGTCGTATATGTACAAATTCTAGTCGACGTCGTTCGTCATCAAGAAGGTTCCCTATGTCAGCGGCGTATGTGTGTCGATAATTAGTCAGCAGTGGGTACCTTCTTCAAAATGGAGCGGCGCATAAACTCACTTGATCCATTTCGTCAAATGAGCGCATCAGCTGGGCCCCCCCAATTAAGTTCCGAGGCGTAGCTTGGTCAATTGTATTGACATATACATGGCAGAATCCCGTTAATATACAAACAAAAAAATTACGCGTAGCTCCATGCATATAGATCCTTTCCGAGCAGGACCGATGTGTCACCGAGCTCGGGGAGACTTGTAACAAGAAACAATATGTGATATGTTGATACAAGAAAATGGCAACACGTGAGGCTCGGTGTCGTAAGCGGGGAGAGAACCCAATAGTGACCTGCACAACCAAGTCCACAAGACCCGAAAACAATCACTGGTGGTATAGTATGTACTAGGTTGCGGGTGATAAATAGATTATCGATACAATTAGGGCTAGCAAGATGAACAAGATCGAATTAACACAAGAGAGGTATACTGTATTCCAACTCGAACAAGTTTAGATTGACAGCAAGCTTGATTCGTATGTGGGCTCGGAGTACGCCTGTGACAGGTCGAAGCTGGGTTCTGGGAATAGCGACATGTGATTTGAGAAGATGCCGTCAAAATTGAGGCCGCCGATGTCCAGCCCTCCTTGTAATTCTTGGCCGGTACTGAAGGAAGGCGCTGAGAATGAACGCGGCTGTGATGCCCTAAAGGCCTCACGAGACATAGCATGTGATGAAACTGCGGAATTTTCAAGAGATTCTGAGAGAGTGGATGGGCTGGAGTGACATGAACTAGGGCGTGAATGAGATGATAATGCATAGGGGTGGTAGTGGTGTCGGCTAGAACTGCTGGATGCAGAATGCGAGCGCATGAGAGATGGAGTCGCGCTTCTATGACGTCTATGAGGTCCGATCTCAGAGGGTGCTATATGGAGGGACATGTTGTCCAGGGCAAAATCCTGTCTTTGAGACGGACCTGAGAGAGACGACATGATCGGTTCCCCGTTCATCGACGGAGAATTCATGAAGGGACTGGCCCAGGTCTCCGACGACTCAACGTACCCGGCGTGGTTCCCAGTACCGCTTTGCAGAAAATAACTGTTACCGAGCCCACCATCTGAGGTGGCATCGGTATCCATAACGGGGGAGACGACACCAGACAGTGCGACTAGGCCCTCTTCGTCGCCTTGCACATCTTGGACCTGGCCTCGCAGTTCCAATACACACGTCTCCATGTCCTGTAAGCCACCCTCTGCAAAGGAGAGAGCCGCAGCAAAGGCAACGTCGCCTTCGTCTGCTTCCTCGTTTTCCATCTCATCATCGCACGGATCAGCGGAAGCTGTATCAGACCCTTCAGTCCGTGCGTGTATGCGAAGATGCTGGTTGAGGTTGTCCGATCGAGAGAACCGCTTCTTGCAACGGTCACACACAAATGGGCGTTCCATGGTGTGAGTCCGTACGTGCCTCTTTAGGTGCTCCATGCGCTTGAACAAGCGGCCACAGGAATAGAGGGGGCAAACATACACCTTCGAAGTGAGCGTCAATCCGTTGGTGGCGTGATGGCCGTCTACACCCGAAGGGAACGAAGATAATGAGGAACCCTCCGTAATAGGATGGAGATGGGATTGCGATGACGGGTGTTTGTTTGATGACCGCCCGAAGCCTGATCCGTTTGGCAGGGTGACAGAAGTCTGCCCTGAAGCGAGTTGCGGTGTATTGGACCAGATCGCGTTATCCGCTTGAATCATAGCCTTGACTCGTCTCACGCTAGGATCTTGTTCACCTCTCGCTTGGGAGGTGAACATATCGGCGGCTGTCATGCCGGAATCATCAAGTCCATAGCCAACGCCGACCTCGTATGCGTGACTGTGTGACTCTTCTGAGTCACTGAGCTTTAATGCATCGACTCTGCTGACCAGTTTTTTGCGACGTTGTTTATAGGTGGGAGAACCTTCAAAAATAGAAAGGGGCAGGTACGCCATATTGGGACCATGCAGTGCTGAGGGAAGATGCGTGACGCCTCCGCCATCAATACGACTGTTACTAAGATGCAACTCCCCCGAGTTAGAGTTGTGCATCGCCCCCGCACGTGAAACGGTTGGTGCTGATCCGTTTGTGTCACATTTCGCATTCATTTGAGAAACGTCAAAATCGTTGATGACGTCGCCATCGGCTTCCATGGTGCTCTGCGCCTTGCTGAATTGTTCATACAGGCTGCGCTGTGGCTCGTACGTAAACGAGAGGGCAGGTTCACCCATGATGACGGTAGTTGGTTCCAAGTCCATCTTCTCGCGTTTGAGATCGCGTTCGAGGGCATCAAGGAAAAGGCGATCATGAGGGACCGAGAACCTTTGGATGAAAGTGAGCCACAAATTTCAGGACAATATGGGGAGAGGACGTACCAGTAGAACACCTTTTGCTTTTTCTGAGTGCGTATGCACTGGTATTTGAAAAGAAGATCAAGAAATGGCGACTAGTGTGTACATGAGATGATGCATCATGGGAACATCCGGATAACACTAACCTTGGGTTCTTCCAAGCAAGCATCGACACCAGGCTTTAGATTTCGCAGATCGCTAAAGATACCTTCCTCGAATTTTTTCATGTTTTTGACGGGTCTTCCAAATGCCTCGAAGCGGAAAACAAGGGCTCGAACAATGTCTGTGCCGGTTATGTGGTAGCGATTATTCCACGAAACACAGGTAATATATTCCGAAGAAGGAAGGAGGAACCGGTTCATAGATGGATGTGATGAGGCTGGGTGGCCAGAGGAAGCCATGGGAAATGAATTATTTTTTGCTAAACCTGAAGGGGTCGAGGACCACCGGGAAGGAGCAGTAGCGAGAAAGAACTTGAGTTCATCCATTTGGAGGAGATTTTCTTGCTCCTGCACGGTCAAATGCCTTGTCAAATTTTTGCATGTACTTAACCCAGTAGCTGATGGGTTGAAGCGAGGGACGAATGCAGATTGAGAGTGGGCAGAGTTACGATCAGTAATGTGAGGCTGACGGGATTGGTAGGAGGCTGTTGTTCGTCGATTGCTATGCATTGTGGGGGATCCTCCTGATGTCAGAGAGATAGAATTCGTTACGCGCCGATCAGGCGCTTGCATTAGATGGGCATTGGGGTAGTCGTTCAAGAGAGAAGGAGAAGAAGATGCAGAGTTGGATGATGAACCAAACCCTGGGGCGCCTGTATCAGGTGAAGAATCAAAGGTTGGTAGATAAGGGTCCATGAGATCACTGCTTTCAGTGAAGGTGTCGTGAGGAGGTGAAAAGAGTAAGACAGACGACCTGTACGATGATGAGCGACAAAGGTTTGGGTTGAATGCAATGATACGCACTAGAGAGAAAAGCTGGAGGAGGGAGGATGGATGCGATGACCGATTAGATGAAAAGTAAGGTTGTATGTAGTTATAAAGGGAGGAGGGTGATCCATTTGCGTGTGCACCGGAAGAATTATTATATATCAAGAATGATATAAAAATACGGAGATGGGCCGGTCCTAGAAATGAAATCATATTGGATGCAATCGTTCGTTTGGGTCATCCGCCATTGGAAAGGGTCTTGACGCCGTACGGTATGCTGATGCATACCTACTTGGTCAAGATGCCGGGGTTCCAATACATGTGTTGATTACTTAATCATCCATTTTTAAATCCTTCCACAGCCTTATCCTGCCTTGGATACATGGACAACCAACCCAGCATACTCCCGGCGAATTTCTGAACTCCTCCAAGAGCGCTTTCGAACATACGTACATGGGACAAACGTTAATATGGCAGTGTTCTGAATCTTAAGATCACGAAGTTTTCCTAATTATACCGCGGAGCTATCTCGTAACCCCCGAACTAGTCGTGTTACTTTGATAAGCTCTTGAGATGCGGTGGGTCATCGACAGGCTAGGCTGATGCGGATGCGCATGGACTGATGAACCTGAACCTCCTTCATCGGATTTGATCGCATTCACAGCTAGCCGCCTTCGCGGGATGATCATCTTCATCATGCTGTGATGCGCGATCTCCCTTTCCATGTGAGTTCCCGTTGTATATGAAACAGAATAGTTAACCTACGCACATGCAATTTTTGATCCTTTAGCACCGCTAATTAATCCATAACCTACAATCCGGATACCTTCATGGGCCCCGGATTGACCCTATCAAGGCATGATTCCGACCCAAGTCTATTAGCGGTCCGATCACCTTGATCATCGCGTCATTCCGAACTCTTTCAAAAAAAGTTCTACTGTGGGCCCGCCACCATCTCTGAAGCATCTTGTGGATGCCGTGCTTCTGCATTTCACGGGACTTTTGTTCATCTACCATTGCGAAACTCTCAAGTACGAGAGAACTCTAAGTACAACAAGATGCGTGTGGCATCAAACTGACTTTGTCGAGCATAACCATTGATATCAGTGCATCACATCGAATGTGGGTGTAATGAGCAACGTACTGCCTATGCGCCACCCATTATTGTATTCAAGCCCGAGAACAGACGTTGACCCACAAAGGTGCTGAATAGAGTAAATACCGAAGTCAAGCACTTATTTCGAACTGACTTTTCGCCTCAATCCGCGGGGGCCGGCGGCAAACTGGACGAAAGATGATCATTACGCCACTGGTGATAATCATGCCGTGCCTGTTTGTTAACGAGCGTGAGTTCAGAACCGAAATTTACTCGGTAGTTACAAACCTGAAAGGAATTATCTGTCGAAATGATCTCGACGCCGCGGCAGCCATGTTTGGGCCTGAGCAGTGGGGAACCATACATATGCGGATATCACTGCAGAAATGAGTAGATCCAAATGTCGAAACTTTGGGCGCATCAATTGGGGGGGCCTCGTTTTGTTAAACTTCGTTCCGCCGGGGAGTGGAGAATGGAAATCACTACTAGTAGAAGACACCGCTTTCTGTGCACGCATACACATTTACGTTGCCCGACGAATAACAGGAGCAAAAGGAGTTATTTTCCTCAGGGATACAACTTCCCTGAAATCATCATAAGTATGGATTGCTACTGCGCACACAAAACACGTGCTGTTCTTACCTGTGAGGCTGCGTCCTGCTGCTGAGGGCTACGATCACACCTACAACGGCCCGGCTCGCCATGTCAATGAAATCCGCCAGCAAACGAGGCACTCGACTTGTTAATAGGTGTCCTCGTGGTATGAAAGCAGCGGAAAAGACACATCACCGACTCGGAATGCTAAGAGAATCTTGACCGATGTCGCCGGGATGGCTTGTAATAAGTCGCGCGTATCAAAAAATGACCAGTCGGTAATGGTGAGCCGGAAGCATAACCTTCAATTTTCAGTTCTCGTCAGAACACCGGGGCCTGTCTGCTCTGTCGAGTCCTTAGTTTACGGGATGACCATAAATTCAGGTTCAGAAATAACATACACGTAAGCTGCGAGACAATCGGTAATTTCCTAGGACAAAAAGGATCCGCTTGCCTGCCCTGCAATGCATGTCTCGCAGCAGCAGCAGTCCTGTACCGAACCAGGTGTAGTGGCCTTTTGATGTTGTTATTGTGATATTGAAGCGCCTAAATAGGTGATCGGTCGATCGATCGGGCGTTTGTTTGGTTCTAAAGCTCTTGCCAAACACGCCTGAACCGGGAAAATTCATTTCATTGATTGTGAGCCCGAAAATTGGACCAGAAGTCGAGTTCTTCGCTCGCAAATCAAGCAACGTTATCTAGGGCTTCCATTGTTAACTATTGTCAATTGTGTGCGTCGTTGGAGCTAGCGTCGCGTGCGAGTATTCTTTACCCTGAGTATCCGAGCTCCCCGAGTGTTTTCTTAGAATGGGTCCGCAGCATCTTGCCAACCAACACCCACCAACAACTCGCCTGAGGTCCTATTGAGAAATCCGTACGGCACTAGCTGCAAACTTTGAAGTAAGCATCTTCACAGCTGGCCATCCCAAACATATTCCAGAAAGAAGTTCCTCGACCACCTAACTTCTGATGCAGTCCCACTCCCGCCCCCTTTGATTGCCGATCTTTCATCATCCCGGCAAATCACACCATCAGCTTCAATAGCAGCGATCATTTCATCTGCAAGTCCGATCGTAATATTCTCTTCTTGGGCGACCTGACTTGTCGTCATCATACCAGACATGGCAAGATAGCCAACTATTCGGGCCGTGAACGAAGCGTGGGTGTATGGGGGCATGTGGAGGACGGATAAGCCTGATTTAAACACTCTGCTGCGGATAGGCGGTGTTGTGTATGCCGGAAGATGGGGAAGAACTTGAAGAAAAGTGGATGGCGGAATTAGAGCTGCGCAAAATGTGTTCAGGAGCTCACTTGGGCGGTGTCACAAAAGAAGGTTTCCTTACCTACGCCTCTCGCGCGATTCCATCCGCCCCAAACCTCATCTAGTCCAACAATCCCTCGTTCTTTCATAATTCCGACTGATTTCTGACTGGGGATATCATCCGGCGACCCTTGCAACACCCCCGCCAGTTCCCGTGCCAATTCTTCTACCCACTTTCTTTCGTCCCTGATCATGTCTAGCGTGACGGGAGCATTAGACATTTGTAAACCCAGCTGCGCAAGTGAAGAACGTATAAATTTGGCTTCTTCGGGCTCCGTTGAGGGGACAAGTGCGGTAGTTGAAAATAAACTTGGTGTTTGGGTGCCTGGGGTTGACGACGAAGAATTCGTCGAAAATGGAGAACCAAGCGTTGAAGTCGTAGTCGTAGAGCATGCAGTAAGTTTCTCGTTCAGCTCCCCCGCGAGGTGAACGAGATCCTTTGCTTTCATCATTATGCCTTCTAAGTCTTTCAGGGCATCATTTAGATCTGTTTGTGTATTCTGGGCCGAAGCTTCTACATTACGCAGGATTCCATCTTAAGAACCAGTAAACAAATACAAGTCAGTGCCGGCGGTACCAACAAATGGAGTTGTATTCCCCACCTATTCCAGAAGGACGCATGGCAACGGGTGTGGGCCCATGTTCAGGGTTTGTGACGGCGAGGCTAGAAGTCCCGCTTCTCCCGGAATGACCAATCCGTTTGCCCTAATTATTGGGATACGCGATTAGTTAGATTGTCTTGGAAGAACGGCGTGCTTGCCTCCCAAGCCTGAGATTTAATGGCACGCCTGAGCACGTTGTAAAATGGTTTGTCGCCGCCTTTGCGGAAGCTTAGTTTGATGAGGAGATTCGCAGGATCGAGGCTGTCTCCTACGGGTGATACTGGTCGAGTGGAGGGGGCGGATTTTGCCCTCATACTCCCGGCATGTTCAATAGTGGGAAGCGGCGTCGTGCATATTTCGCAGACACGCAAAGACGGGTGATTAAGAAAGGTACATGCAGGACACGCAATTTCATCGGGATCATCATTCGTTGATGGAGGAGATAGAGGCCCTGGAGAACTCGAGGAAGACAGAGAGGTGTATGGAGACTCGGGAAGGGAGGGGAGCAAGGATTTACTTTGAGATAATGGCTCCGGCGCTGTTGACCCCGCAAAAGCGCTGCGCGGCACGCCACATAGAGCACATATTCGAGCTGCGGTTGGGCTCAAACCTGGAGGGTTGCGATGGCTGCAGACTTCGCATTCCCAGCTCTCGAATACTTCTGTTTGCTGCCCGGACGTTGCGTTCAAAGGTAAGGCAGTATCGACGTCGAGGAATAAGGAGACCTTTGGTGAAGATTTGAACAAACCAGCGTAATAATTCGTCCGTATCACATGAAGTAGATCCATAGTAAAAGAATACGATGTAGGGTTCTGCGAATGAACGAAGAATAGGCGATGCGTCGAGACGTGAACAGAACCTGACTGGTAGTCAGGAGCTTTCTGTAGGCTGTTAATCGGCGGCATGAACACAGAAGCCAGTGCACCAGGTCAAAGTCAGAAAGTAAACGTACCCATCATATATGCCTACGTTATCCTGGGATGCTAGAACCTCTTCATCGTCATAGAGGAGTGCAGGGACTGGGATGGTACCATCGATTGATGCTGTGTACCGCCGAAGTGCCATGAGCAATGCAATTTGAAGTCAGAAGACCAAGTAGCGGAACAAAAACTGTTGGCGGGGATGGAGATGAAGGCATATCGGAATGAGAATACGACTATACAGCTTACCGCTCGCACTAAAGACAGAAAAGAGGTCGGTCCCCTTTATGAGCTCGATGTCCTCTCAATACGATACATTCGACTTGTACACTGCGGCGAGGGTTGGTTGCAATCCCGAACTTGTGTATTTGAGGTTTTCCCGATAGTTTGAGACGTTCGCAATGCGCATAGAACCGACGCAGATGTGCAGCGTCGAATGCTTAGTATCTGGACTCGGAAGGGTGTTGTCGATGCCAACGACAGTGCCGCAGTAACAAGACATCATTTATGTACACATATTTAAGATCAGCTGTAGTCAGCCCCAGCTGGACCAATACAGTCGCGTCGGACACTGTCGGTCCTTCAAAACATGCACTGACATGCATGTGCGACTTAGCCATCGCAATCATTGAACCCTGCACCGGCTGCACCATTCTTAGACTTTCGGGAAAGGAGACCCGTATCACTGAAGGAGGTACACGGTATGTTCTTGGCTATAAGAACTTCGCGTCGGTGACATATGTCACTTAAGTCCTGGTTCCGAACTTCGATAAGCCTCTTCTCCCGCCGGGGAGGCTGCTGTCCTGCACCTAAGTATTATCGCCTTGCGATGGTGTCTCTGGAGACTCCTGTGTTCTACTCTATCTCTTTTTGCATGTTATCTTGCGATTTTGCGCCAGCTTTATGCTTACCCGACTTTGCATCAACGCTCACGTCTCGCGTATCGGCCCTCTCGATTCCGTTCCCGCTCTTTACAGATTGTATAATCGGCCACAACCTCATCGACTACATGCCTATTTGTTCCGCATTACTTGCAAAATTGTGGCTCATCAAGTTCCAGTCTCCGTTTGTCTATTTGCACTTTGTTTCGCCTCGCCGTTCTCACTGACTGTCAATCAGTCTCAGTTTCTGATGAACAATCCGTCAGGTTCTATATCACGAAGCCCTGTCCCGTACGTCCACGACCTGAATGGCAATGTCTGCAAGTTGTCCGTTGGGTCTCAATTAGGATTCGTGTTTCTTTGGGTTAAAGCGATTTGTTTTTGTACTGGTACGTAACCTCGGGACACAGCACTTCTTCTATTAACGACAATGAGTTGGATTCACAATCATATCGGATAATTACTCTCAAGCCGGACCCTGCGAATACTCCTCTTTACTGCGCATTCACTAGCAGCTCATTAATCTGTTACACATCACTCGAGTACGATAACTCTTCTTCTTTGGGATCCAACAAGATTTGGTCTTGCAACATGCTCTCCTTATATGCCTGATACTGACATAGTGTTTCGGGGTGTCGGCGTCGTTCTTTCTCCGATCACTGTCTCTCGGAACAGTCTCCGCTGCACCGCATTTACGATCCGTCTGATCACTCATTTAGATAGACGTCTCCAGGACGGTGCATTATATGACGAATGTCTGTGACCGGGGTTTTGATATTATCCGAATATCGTTAATTAGGCTTTTATTCAGGCTATCACCTTCTACATACGTCAGTACATGCTGGCTGCACAAATCGCGGGCATTAATCAGTTACATCGCCATCGCCATCTAACACTATCAACAATTTGGTAGATCAGGGCTAGCACTGGGTACAATGCACCGTTGTTTAATTAGTAACTTACAATCTGAGCAAGCCTGTGCGAGACCGAAGCTAGACGTTGTATGCCTATCTCCATCGTTTCCATATAGATCACTTACCTATGATTGTACCTTTTGTACAAGGACAATGTAGCTTGATCAACGGATCAACGATTCAAGATCGCTCGGGCATTCACCCGATCAACAGCACATTGTCAAATAAGATCTACAAACGTTGGTCTCACTCTGATAATAACTGTGCACGTTTGTCCATCCCAGGAGGGGGAGCTACACCAAACTTTGCTATTGAACGGAGTGGCGCTTATCAGACAAAGATAGGATAGCAGGGTCATTGCGGCGGATTTACCAGAAATCGCCTAGCGCTGTTACCATTACTTTTTCTTCTTTGGCTTTTTCTTCTTAACACCTCCAGCTGCCGGACCCGCAGGTTGTGGGACTAATGGAGACGAAGAGCGTGCCTGGTCTGCGTCTTTAGTGGTATCGGGCGCACCTAAGGCGTGTGCGATTGGTGTGGGGCGTCTATTCTGCATTTTCTGCATCAACGATAGATTCAGAGCTTCGAATCGATTGAGGAATATTGAGGAGTAAGTTTTGAACTTTATGCACTGCGGAGATGTGCGAGTGAGATGTGGACTCGGACGTGGATGAGATAGCGACACACTGTTGTATCATCTGTAATCTTTAGGACGAGCTTGCCTTCTGATGATCTCCACTTCACACAGTATCGAGCCTGTGTGCAGATCATCAACATCAAACAGTGATTAATGACTCTAAGACGAACTTTGTTCGGGGAATTTGTGTAGAGATTTTCAGCTGCTTCCTGAAACTCTTGCCAGGAGGCGATGTATACCATGCTCGCATGTGTAAAACGCGCAGTGCGCACTCGAGAGTCAAGTCCATTTAGTAAGGTTTGGTCACAAGATGTCACGCTATGTCACCCATTAATGGTCACAGCTGCCTGCTGAACCGATTGTCAAAAAACACTAGTAGTCGGCGTCCGCGCGTGCCGCCTTCTGTTCGCGTCTTACCTCCGACTCGTGTCCAACACTGTGTCAACGGACTCTTGAACTGTTTCTTTCTATTCCTCCTTAACTTTATCCTTCTCAACCCAAACCATAATGGCCACGGATCAGCGGAAACGTGAGTTAGGCAACTTGCATCGTAGGCGCCGTACGGGAGACTCTTGCTGACAGAATAAACCACAGCACTCCCTTTCATTGCGAATTTTGCCGCCGGCGCGATTGCTGGTGTCTCAGAGATTTTGACGTTTTACCCTCTAGGTGAGCCGCATTCACCTTATAAGGCGCCCGCTCACTCGTAGCTTAGATGTCGTGAGTATATCTGTACATATGACTCTCGGGTCGGTGACGGAGAATGCCCTAGGTGAAAACTCGCATGCAGCTTGAGACCGGAAAGGCCAAGCATGGAATGGTTGGCACTCTATCGTCCATAGTGCGGGAAGAAGGGTAAAGTCATGACATTATGATGCTCACGCGACTACACTGCTGATATCCTCCACAGTTTCGGCCGACTTTACCGAGGTAAAGGATACTCTTACACTCTTCGTTACGAATCCCTTAATTTGGTTTATAGGCTTGGTCCCTCCTCTTCTTCTCGAGGCGCCAAAGCGTGCCGTTAAGTTGTGAGTCAAGGCTCTCATGAGGAATTCCCATGTGTTGTCTTACCGCCGCAGCGCTGCCAACGATTTTTGGGGGAAGACCTACATGGGCTTATCCGGAGAGTCTAAGATGACACAGCAACTCTCTATCTTGACAGGTTGCAGTGCTGGTGCGACAGAGAGTTTCGTTGTCGTTCCATTCGAACTTGTCAAGATTAAGTACGACTATCGTTATCATACGCCCCCTTCCTTTTCTCTGACCCTTGTCAATAGGCTGCAAGATAAGACTAGTACATTTGCTGGACCCATTGATGTGGTCAAGCAGGTCCTCAGGAAGGAAGGTCCTCTTGGTCTCTATGCCGGCATGGAGGCAACTTTCTGGAGGTTAATGAATCCACAATCTAGCGTCTCTGATTATTGACCCTAAGAGACCAGGCACCTCTGGTGGAATGGTGGGTATTTTGGATGCATTCATCAAGTCCGTAGCATGTTGGCACCAGCCGAGGCACGTGTTCAGCAATACATCGTTGTATTTTTCTCATCGCCTAGCTTAGACGCAGCAAGGGCAGCTATTAAATAATTTCATTTCTGGAAGTGTAGGCGGTTTCGTCGGAACCCTCATAAATACCCCGTGAGTTGTAATCCAGCAATCTCAGTGAAGTGAGACTGATGTGCCTCTCAGGTTCGATGTATGCTTTCCTATTCAGTCTTTCAGTCTGGTCAATAACACCGCTACGTTTAAATTTAGGTCGTGAAGTCTCGCATCCAGGGTACTGCCAAGGTCCCCGGAGTCGTGCCAAAATATAATTGGACATATCCTGCGTACGTTTCTTCCTGCGTTATCGAGGGAGATACTGAACAATGCAACAGATTGATGACCATCATGCGCGAGGAGGGCCCTGCAGCTCTTTACAAGGGCTTCTTGCCGAAGGTCCTCCGGTTAGCACCTGGAGGTGGTGTTTTACTCCTAGTGGTTGAATTTACACTTGGAGTATTCCGGAAGGGTGAGTCTCTGCGCATTCCCCTTCTCTGCCATAAATTAACTCTATTTGAAGCTCTTGGTCCACCTTACATCTAAAATGTGGAGTTAGTGATTAGTGAGCAGGCTGAAACAGCAACGTAACTAATAGATTACACCACAATGGACCACTTTCACAAACATCTTCACTAAGAAACCGGAACACAAATCTGAACAAATCTTGATGCGGAAACGAACGATCCATGGGTCTGATTCTGAGGTATACACGTAGTTGCCAATGACGGCCGATATGACACGACGATTGTAGTCGCCATGATTCATTGATTCAACAGCACGACGTTCACACCCAGGTAGGGCCCACCCAAACAACATCAATAGTCATTGGCAACCACAATACGCAAACTGAAACCGACGCATGGTTGCCTTTTCCTCTGCTGCAGGTCGATGAAAGCCACCGGTTGTTTTCAGGTACAATGGTGTTTTGGATTGGAACCGTTCTAGCGAGGAATACGGAGAGGGGCAACAGTGAGGCGGTCCAGACGAGACCTGGGCTATACATGGCGGGCCAACACAGTTTAAATTCGGAGGGCCTTCGGAGAACAACGAGTCAGACCAACAAGGAAGTCGGATAAGGGTTGATAACGACAGATGAAATGACGGCATCCTATACTGGTCGCCAGAATTAACGGCACTGGTAATAGATTGGTGTCTATTGGTGTCAATGAGCTTCCAGAGTGGACGCCAAGTTCACCTTGGAGTATTTGGTTCTATTATTTTCAAAAGCTCTTGATAAATAAAACCAAATAGAAACCCCGCGGAGTTTCAACTTTGGTTTCACTGATAGCGGATGGATGTGCGCGGATGTCTCAGACTCGCTGCAACTGAATTACATGACGCAGTCATCTGCCCGCACATGTATAGGAACTTCGAGGAGGGTCCGCCATGGTATAAAAAGGCTAACGCCACAGGGGCAACGCCACCGGATCAATCCGAGTAACCCCGCTGCTCGAAATGTCAACTTCAAACTGGACTTGTCCACCTGCACATCCATTCATCCCCGCTACTCCGGGCGATCGACGTTCTCCTTGCCCAGCGCTCAATACCCTAGCAAATCATGGGTACTTGTAGGTTTTTTTTCGTTCCTGCTAGCAGTTCCAAACCTAATAAACTCCATCACCACCAGGCCACGCAATGGACAAAACATTGGACTTTGGCATCTAATATGCGCAGTCCAAGAAGTGTACAACCTGTCCTTCGTCCTGGCAGCCTTTCTTTCCTTGGCAGGAGTCCTACTTTGTGGTCACGCCTTACGTCTGGACCTTGACGCACTGGCCATGCACAACAAAATTGAACACGATGCATCCCTCGTTCACGCAAATGCATCGGGTCAACAACGTGCACCTACTGAGGTCGACCCCGAACTTCTCAAGTCGTTCTTAAGCCATGCAGATCCTCAAGGAGGCATGAGTCTGTACGACTTCGCACAAGTACGCATATGTCGCGAAGCCCAACTCTCTCGTCCACTCGACCCCATCCATTCCCAGATAGGGGCTGGTGAAGCAGCTCTGTGTTGGTTGCTTCTCAAGCAAGATAATGGTCGCATCCCGTCAAGCACACTTTCACAGTGGTACGGGGAAGAACGTCTGCCCGATAACTGGGCGCGACCACGTCATGTTGTAGGGTTGCTCAATGCGCGCACAAAGGCGGTGGAAGTGGCAAACATCATGAGCAGTCTCAGAAAATCTACTTGCCGTGGTGCACCGTCGTGCTCCGACTTCAATGTCAATGTCTTGAGCCTAAGGCCGATACTCAAGTATGATTCATAGAATGTCTGTGCAATATATATACTACTACTGATGTAGAGCCTTCCGCCTTCCATCATGCATTCTTCCTAGCTCAGTTAACGTGCTGCCTGTTGTTGACGGAGACTTCAAATAACAGTCTGAAGTGTATCATAGTCTTGAGAGCGTATAGACAAGTGTTCCGAGTTAAACAACTGGTTACAATCAACCAGGAGCCTACCAGCAATCTCTGCTTCTGCCAAATTACTTGTTGTTTCCCTCATATATTAGGAACGATCGTCTTCCTTCTTTCAGAATCTTTAAAGTTTACCAGTGTTTGAAATGAAGTTTAAGTGCCCGACAAGGTTGCGGTAATCATTAATCATTAATCATTGCCCACAGTCGGTAGAGTTTTTCACATCGCCAGGGATATATCACAACCGTTTCGCCTCACTGGCGGTTACTGTAAAGATTCTGGATAATTTCCAGGGCTTTTGGTTTCCCCACACTGCCAACATAGTGAATGCACCACAGTATCTTGGGTCGTAGAGAAGGACATCTTGACTTTGTCCGTCGTCCACGCATTTCTCATACAAGTTAATACTTAGCGTTTACTCGTCACTGATCACAAAAACAGACGTAACCGTACCCACCAGAAAGTCATTATCGCATGCCATTGTGTTACGAGTAGTGGGCCAAGTAGGATTTCATGCACGGAATGTTACGCGGTGTTTGGTTAGTTCTTGGACCATCAACATGTTGCTTATTCTAGCTTGCGACTGTCCGTAGACTTGTGGGACAGCAACGTATTTACCATGAGATACTCCCCAGCGGCGCAGATACCAGCTGACCAAACCAATAATAGAGAAGTTATGCAAAAGAAGCTGATCGATTGCCCAATCTCCAACCACGATCCTGTGACAAGTACATGTCAATTCGGTACAATTTGACCACCAGCCAACCCACTCACCAGTATCCGTGACGTTCAGGAAAAATGCCATCGTCATTCCTGATCTAGAGGTTAGCGATCATTGGAGGCCAAAAGGAACAACTCACCATCAGTGAGCGTCAGAGCAACCAGAAATAGCGAGAAGGGCGGTAGGTGGAGTTTTGCATTCAAAGTGGCAAAAACAGCCGACAAGATCACATATGGAGCGACAATTTTGAATATCTGTGGCAATCCCTTCAAGCTTCTGGTATGCGGAGCAAGACTTGAAAAACCCACCAATAACGCTGCCATCAAGAATGGATTGAAGATTGGTACCAGACGGTAGACGGGTTCTAAGTAGAACGATCTACGAGAGGTGAGCTGCCGAGCTGGTCCAGCTCGTCGAGGGAACTCACGAAATTGACGCAACACTGGGCATAGTCAATCATCATTATTGGCACAACGAAGGGCAATCCACTCACTTTCCGGTTCCAAAGAAAGCCACCTGAACGAAAAACAAGAAAAAGAGTGCTATTCTGATATCATCAGTGCGAAACTCGTATTCTTGATTCTGCGAAGCGGTCCCAGCTCGATTCGACTGGACGGTCACCTCAACTTCTATCCACAAGAGTAAATTGCATGTGAAGGCGGCATAGAATAGACCTTCAACACTGATCGAAAGAATGACGAAACAGACTCCGAAACCCATGAACAGCGATATGATTTTGGAGGTCGGGGTGCTGTGCCGTGCCTTGGAGATGAACGGATAGACCGACGATACAACTGAGAAGCATAAAAATTAGATAAACGTTTGATGACAATTGATCGGCAAGGGTACCAAGTATGATCCATGCTAAGGTCTGGTTAATGATGGGCAATCCCTGTTTCGCTTGTAAACTTTTCACCGAGCTAGCAGTAATTGTCATGGCGAGCAAGATAAAAGACACCTTGAATACGGATTAATCAACTACATAACGCCATATACAATTACCTACCTGGATGATCTCAGATAGCTTCACGGCATTTGGAGCACCGTTCGACGCCAAACGCGCGCAACCTGCACCAACTGCGAGGATCATTGCCCCTCCGCACATGCTACCGCATAGGTGAGTAACATGCACAAATCCATGAGATTATGCGCTCACATCATGTATAAATTCTCTCTCTTGTCGACACTGAGTAGGGGGAATATGCCAGTGGCCAGACAGCTACTCATCCAGGAAAGTAAGAGTCCCGGGTGCTGCGACCGAACATGACTTGGCCACGACGTAAATGGCCATAAAATGCCCATGACCAAGAAGCCAATACTCCAGAGCGACCGGTGAGTGTAGGCAGCCTGAGTCATGCGTAAGTCGAACGAGCTTCATGAAATTAATAAGGGCCGACGCACAACCATGCACTGGAGCACAACCGTCACGATGACCAAGTGGAACAACACTCTGCCTATAAAAGGTCCGGGTCTGTCATTCGACTTGAATTGTTGCATGATGACTGGAACTCCACGCAGCGCAAATTGCTGCCAGAAGTAGCAGGGGAAAGTCACGTAGATATAAAACGTCCATGGAGCTCTCTCCGCAGCAAAGAGTGCCCAAAATGTTGCTAATATAGTCGCAGTAGCAATTTTGACCACGGTACGTTGGCTGACCGAGACCAAGGAAGCTGGCGGGGGCAAAATCGACAACGATGCATAAGCTGACCACCCCGTATATGCTATCATGACGATGACCCTTATAAGTACTCGATTATACCTGCAACCTCTCAGCAGTCGTTTCCAGTGGTAGACGAGCATCTTACGTTTCGAGATACCGGAGACCTTGGAGAGTAACCTTGATGAGTTCAGCTGTCTCTTGACGAGCTTCAAACAATCTTCCATCGCTAATCAGACGCTCTATCTTGGATAACCAGGATACTCTTGAAGGCTTCCCATCTTGACTGACTTCTTCCAAAGGTTCGAAAGCTTTGTATAGAATGGTTTGTACAGCCTTCGATTCTGTCAGGCGACTGGTTATGGACAAAAAGCCGGATGACATATTTAGGGCGCACCGTGTTTCACTCGGTAGTGTTCTAAAATACTCTCTGCATTTGCCAATGCAAGCCGGGCCAAGGCTGACTCTCCCTCTTGCGGTAGCAAGTAGCCAGGTCGCGAAGGGTCTACATCAGGGAGGACTCCCACTGAATTTACCGGATAGTTGATACCAATCAGTGCAGCCATCAGGGGTGCGAGGTCCGCCTGTTCCACGTCTCGTCGCAGAAAGTCGTCTAGTTGCCAGGACCGAGAGTAATCATCGTGTGAAGAAGGTATACTGTCAGGAAGAGGGCCCCTAACGCCCCGCCCCCATGCAACCAGTGGCGTACGTGTGTTGTCTGGGTCTGCAAACCCCTTCAGAATCTCGTTGTTAAAATTGATAAAGCGCAGACCTCACCGCCATCGCCATGGTTGCCAATCTTGGACATACCGTGGTCAGCTGTAAATATGAAGCTCGTCTCTTCATCGTGGTAGAAATTAGAGAAAAGTTCTTCTGTTTGTTGGACGATGCGATCAACGACTTGTATATTGTTCATGTATTCCTGTGATGGGGTGAATTTGATAAAAAAAGCGCACTGATTGAGACGCTCACTTTGGAGTGTGGCCTGTATGAGTGACCAGTGGTATCCAGACCAAGGAGGTGCAGGAAGAACACCACTTTATCAGCGCGCAATTCTGAATCAAGCAAGTCGTTTGATGATGCATTCTGAAACAACGTCTGAAGTTGGTCCAATACCCAAATATCTAAAGCGGTGGCATCTATCCAGTCTGATTTAATAACATGACTGCAGTAGTGCTGAACCTTCATGCCTTTTGTAAAGTCTTCGTCCTCCTCATCGTAGCTCCAAGTGTCAACTTTTCCGGGGGTTGCGCCTTGAGCGAACATTGGCAAGATGTCTGGGGAGCCGAAAGAGAAAGTGTGACTGGATTGATTGAATACAGAGTCAAAGTGAACCTGGGAAAGGAATGAGACATTACTCGCGGTGTCCATTACTACAATACTGACGGGATTCGTTTTCCAACCCTGTCTCGCGAGTCTCGTCAGTATATGATAGCAAGAAGAAGCAAGAGGTTGACTCAGCACCTTGGTCACGGCAGAGACATCCTCATACATACCCCCTTATGTATTTCTTAACTCTGCCCAATATTACTGACGTATCAAACAACAACGTACCAATGATTGCGACATGCCCGGGTCGACTTTCCGTTGGTACTCGGGTGTGCGACAATCCAAATGCCCCTCGTGACTGGACAATATCGCGCAAATAAGGAGCTACGATATTTGGTGAGGAAGGAAGGAAAGAGAACGCGTTCACACTGAATAGAAGGTCTGCGCGTAGACCATCTCCTGATATGAGTTATTGGTTGAGCAGTTGGTGCTGCGGAAGGTGGAAGCTATACTTGCCCACAATGAGAACGACTCGTTTTGCTTCCCCAGAGCCAGCCCTGCGAGGAAGCATGCCATGGACGACTGGGCTAGTGAAGTAGCAGTCAAAAACAGAAGCAATGAACACGACGTGGAAGATGAGTCCCAGTGTTAGCAGCTTGAGAACATTTCTATGGGAGGACACTGTCATTTGTATGCTTAAACAGAAGCTGCCGACCTGCAAGACTTAGACCAAGTATGTAGTATACTCGGGGTCGGGAGTCGGGACTGCAGAGCAAGCGAGCGTGTGAATGGCATGCCCTTTCCAGATGGCCTCTGGTCAATACGTCCTCGTCAACCTTGGAACCAATTGATATCTGCTAGACATGGGCTATACAACATACACATTATTTGGACTCCCGACATTCCTTGTTATCATAGTTGCTTTATATATTCTATTCACTGGTGCGTCAGAAGTTGTTTTCTCTGTTCCGCAGCACTCATACACTTCCCGAACAGATTCTGGAGAAGCATTCAATGTTGGTCGGTTTCTCGAGGAAACTAGCCCGTTCGTCTTTGGTTCGCTCGGGATTGGAATCTGCATAGGCTTGAGTGTTCTCGGAGCAGGATGGTAAGTTTTCACATCTCTACTTTTGTTCTGTAGCATTAACGTCCCTTCAAAGGGGAATCTTTTTGACGGGAGCATCGATACTGGGTGGAGGAGTAAGGACTCCAAGAATCAGTACCAAGAATCTGATCAGGTGCGTTATTTTCCAATATACGCCGTGGACATGAGTTACTGAGCAATGCTCACTGCCAGCATTATCTTCTGCGAGGTGGTTGCAATTTACGGAGTGGTGCGTATTTGTTCCCTCGAGTTCCTGTATTACACTTACCACATAATGGTAGATCATGGGTATCGTGTACTCAGCCAAACTCCAAACCGTGCCTGAAGCGCAGCTCTACACCAGAGACAACTACTTCACTGGTACGCCATTTCCTCTTTACATCATTATTGCATGACACTCATCAACCTACAGGATATGCGCTATTCTTTGGTGGCCTAACCGTCGGATTCTGCAATCTTCTTTGTGGCCTTTGCGTCGGTGTCGCCGGCAGCACCGCTGCGCTCGCTGACGCAGCTGATCCTACACTGTTTGTGAAGGTACTTGTGGTAGAAGTATTCGGAAGCGTACTGGGACTCTTCGGACTGATAGGTGAGTAAAATAATCTGTTTCATTATGCAATGCGCTGACCCCATCGAAGTTGGCCTTCTGATGATTGGGAACGCGAAGGAGTTCATACCAGGACCAGCTGCAGTGTCCGCCATTCGTATATGATTAAAGGCTTGTTATATGCGCGCAAAGCGTATACTCAATATCACCTATGTTAGTCCGCCAAGTCAATGCATCTTCCTCGAGCAGTTGTGGCCGTACGCATCGCTACAGCAGGAAAAGGTACTTTGAGCGAATATATCGCGTATTTTTCATGCTCGTTCTTCTGCGTTATACCCTCCGACATCGATGCGATACTGAATTCGAACAATGGTTACGTCTGCATTTGCCACCAAGCTCCTGGCGACGTATGTGCGACCCCGATGCAAAGCCGGGCCGAACAAAATGCTGAAAACCACAATGATAGTTCGTTGTAAGCTAACCTAAATTTTGTGCAGGTCAACCCCCATGCCAACATCCCCGTGTCTGAAGGCAGGTGAGCACTGATGATGTGATATCGATGCTACTTGCACATACCAATAGAACAGGACGCATAATACGGAGACTACTGTTGCTCATCGGTCCGCAACCTATGGGACAATTACGGGAGGCGTACAACTATCACTCCTGCTTCTTCTCTTTGCTCCCTCATTTACCCACCTAGATGGTTTCTGCTTCCCAGTCAATGCCGCAACACTGCGACTGTGCACAGTAAGTGGATCTTAGGTGAAAGCGCCAAACTCAACACCAACTGAAGCGCAGCGGATACAAAAGGAAAAATGCGGCCACAAGAACGGTGAGGTAACCGCAGCAATACCAGTGTATCTAATTCGGAAGAGTTGGGGAACTGTCAGCGAGCCGTGACCAAGCACTGATGAGCGTGCTAGCAGGGAGGGGCTAAGGTGAGTAGGCTGTGTTGGTTGACGCAGTGAACGAAGCTAAGGCATGCATTGTCTATCAGTCAAAGTATCAAGTTGTGGGATGCCCTCTCGGTTGACCGGCTACTACTACTCGTTACGTACAAGAAATCGAGCTCATTGCACGGTTATGCCGCCGAACAGGCGAGTCTGAGTCATTTGCCCTCTCATTCCTGTTTTGACCTAAAGATGGTGTCGCATGTTGACCAGATCAATCCGGATTAGCAATCATGGTCTATCTTGCTGTGCAGATTGATGCATCACCGTCGCAACAATGCATTGAACTTCGTTAGCGTGTTTTGCATCGGATTACGCTTACCTTGGTATCATAGCCCGATGGCCGAGGCGGAGGGTGAGGAACTGCATATGAGGCGACATATGCTGAGGACAAGGAGGGGGAGGGAGCTAGGCATCGAGGGGTGTTCTTGGAGGCGTTATACATCAGTGTTCACAGTGCGGGTGGGTCAGGTAAGTTATCTCAATGCTTCGTCTGGACCTATTCTATTTTTCATCTGTTCTGGTGTCATGCCGACAGAATGAGACCTTGTTATCAGACACGGGAGGCGCCATTACACTTTCGATGCATAGACCTGTGTTTGATCAGTGACTACATGATTTTGCAGTGAAACAACTCCCCAGTTGCTGCAAGTGTAGCAAGTGTAGCAAGAAATTTGTTGGAAGCAATTCCCCGAGATCACAAACAGATTTTCGAACTTTCCTGGTATTCAAACATGCAGATCATTTGACACTGGTTTGTAGGTTCACAACCAAGAAGCGCCATTGATTCAATCTTCGATCTGATTTCGCACAGGACGCCGGGCTTGAGGCGGAACGATTATTCATCCCCACCATACCGATTTTAGCGATACAAGCAAGCGGTGGGGAGTGGTATATCTAGTACGAATGCATTTGTTTTATGTCCACCACACCCATCCCTCGAATATGACCGTAGTCTCAAATGATCCCAGTTGGTGGCCGCAAATCGATTCGTTCCGTGCTGGTAGTTTTTATATAGGTTCGTGGAGAGTTAGTCATATGATATCGGTGATGGAACTAACCCTGACTGTGGGTTCGCAGTTGCCTCCTTTGCTGTAGTGATGTACGATTGGGGTGAGCATGATAGTATTATAGAACTCGTTGACATCCTTATGGTATTTTCAGCACTAACATTCGGTCAGGAGGTAGGTCAATGCCATCACCGGAGCAGCAATCTCACCCAAAATGATTTTGTAGTTCGAACTGATCTGGGTGAGCAGAGTTCTCTTTCAGAAGAACAGCAAGATAATGCAATCAATTCCGGGCAGAGGCGACGCTGGTCCCTCATGACCATTCTGTACCTCGTTGTTCGTGACTCATATTACAAGCCTCGTCGGACATTTGTACTGACTTCGAATTATTCTAGGTGCGCTATGTTGGAATCCTATATGCTGTGTACGTGTGCAAGGCTAACAAGTTGGCACTGTGCTAATAAGTCGTCTCTCCTTTATAATAAGCTTGAATATGCTGCGTATGCCTCCCTACATTTCACTGCCCTTGGTTCTTCTGACTGACAGCATACAGCAAATCTTCCGTCAGTCTCGGTAACAGATGCGGTGAGTAATCTACATTGATGCCTGCCATTCCCGTCCATTTAAGTGCACTCCTATGCAGGGGTGAGTGATACCTTTGACAAGCTTCAATTGTTTCAATTTGATGACCGCAACAGCTGTGAGTTTTATTGGAGTGTTTCATTCTACGAGGCTTATCCACTCACCTTGTTTTTCAGGCAATATCATGCTCTTGGCAATCAATTGGACGAATGTGGCTATAAATGCCATGATCGGCGGTGAGCTACTCACCAGCAGCGCAATATTCACTTGACTTAAGCATCCTGCCAGTTATAGTGATGACCCGTTTATATGCCATGTATCAACGGTCCAGAAGAATGCTTTTCTGGCTCATTGTAAGCTTCCTGGCTGTCAACATCGGCTGCGGAGTGATCACCGCATCATTTCTCAAGTATATTTCAGGGGGTAAGTTTTAGTCATGAACCAAAGAATCAAGCTCATCAGACGAATATCAGAGGAGCTTGTCTTATCCGGCACCTATCAGTGTAGTTACGACATTGAAGGCAACATCCAACCTCTGAGTGCCATGACTTGGATGCTCAGTACTCTGTGGGAGGTACTCGCGCTGTGTCTTGCAGTCTGGATTGCCGTAAAACACTTGCGTCGCACGCAGCGGCCACCGGCGGGATGGTCCATCAGTAACTATTTCACAGTGTTGATAAATACTCATGTGCTTTACTTTGCAAGGTGAGGTCGTAATTCCAAAGTAGTTCTCTTTGCCGTTGAAGCCTCGTGCTTGCTAGCTTTGCTGCTGTTTATTGCCTCCACCTCGGTGTTCTCTCTCCAATAATTATGGTACGCCAATTTGTGACTAAGTTCTGTATTTAACCACTGGTCATCATTTATATAGGATTCAAATTCCGTTGGAACTCAGACATACGATGGTATCCTTCAAGTCCTCAGGGCAATGCAGATGTTTGTGCTGGGACCACGGCTCATCCTTAGTGTTCGGCAATATCACGCTAAGCTCGTAGCTGACTCCGATGCTGGAATAAGCATGACTTCAATTGTGTTCCAGGCAGGCGTACTGGTCTCAACTGGCAGTACTGTGTAACATGGGAATTGTTTGTGGAGAATCTTGTTTGAAGTTTTGTCATGGCACATTGCTTTTTCGCTGGGCTAAACAGAGCATGCACCGATCATGTCTGCAAAATACAGAGATATTACAAACTCATTTTCCCAAACACGCACATGATATATTCCAGGAGGTAGTATTGGGAGATTGGGGTTGCGACTTCCTTATAATATACCTACCGCAGGTGTGTCTTCGTGAGTTATTGGCCAGTGGCCACACTTCAGAGTGTTTCAAACATTTACTTAATCACACAATATTAATGGCGATGACCTACTGGTAGCCCCGTAATTTGACAGAGGTTTCACATCGACAATAGAACATCACCCTTGTATGATTTCATCTCAAGGTCCAGACACCACAAGCTGGTGATGCCTGGTCAGACATCACACAACATCTTGAATTGAATGTTTCGGAATCTTGTGGCGTATCGTTGGTCAGGTATAGCATTGGCCAGCATATGACGCAGTAGAAAACATTCACTTATGATCTTCAAGGGGTCACAATGGCAATAGGTCAGGATTCGATTGGTCGTGCGTTGGTGGTACTGGGACATGGCAGGCGAAATCAAAAACAGCGAAACCAGGTGAGCAAAATCGTCTCGAAAGAATCATATCTAGTAGAAACATGTAAGCGCAGAAACGGTGTATTCGAGCTAATTGTCATCATAACCGCACGAGATAAATTGACCAAGTTGAGATTGTGGTGAGTATTTATCGTGACGGCGACTCCCCGTGTGTAGTTGGAGCAGAAGTAAGCGCTCGGTCCCCCATGCATGCGATAGAGGCTTTGTTGCTGAATAAAGTCACTCTCGGTTCCTCGCCGTCTGCGTTCCAGCGACTCGATGAGGCCATTTGGACCACGTTCGAAATCTTCTGCGTCAATTGAAATATTCCACTTTCTACGCACGATAGGAGTAGCTACTGGGTATCGAAAAAGCGCTCTGGATGGTACGGCGAGTGCGATGAACGGGATTGACTGTACTGAGTTGAGAAGGGCTTGGGAGTCGGGAGTCAGGACGGACACGGGTGAGACTTGTGCATCAACGGTCGACCGCAATATTTCTAACCATCTTGAAGCTATCTCTGTGGCGGACTAGCGTGGGTATGCCTCATAACAGGACCTTCCTGACTCCAGATATGCCGCGGCGTTGTGAACACTGGGGTCCCTTGACAGTCCTATATAGAGTGGTACAATCAGTGGACCGAAACAAAACAAGTATCCGTATTAGGTTTCCTTGTCACCGATTGTCTAGGAATGGTATTTTATTCACACGATTTGCCAATCAATGGCCCACACAGCACTGCACATCATCGGTCCAAGTAATGGCGAAGGTTCCTTGCAAATATTACCGCTCCCATCAGCTGCTTATAGGCATCAGCTTCCAACCCACATAGGACGGAATAATCGGACACGGTGTGCAGATTCCGGAACACTGGTACTGATAAGAGATACTATGGCTAAATTCTAATTACAGGAGGCCGACTTGTATCGACCTCATTTCCCAAGGGCAAGGCTCATGTGTACGCCTTAAACTCTCAGGGCAAGGACGCCATATATAAACCCTAAAGTTAATTATCTTTTAGACGTTGTCCTTCAGACAGCTGTTGCTCGCTTAGTAGTTGACCTTGCTGGTACGTCCACCTTGCGTCCACTCTATTGTCAGTCTTACGTGACAAAAATTCTACAGCACAAAACTTCACCGGCAAGACCACCACATGACTTCAACAACCTCCAATGCTTCCACCGCGCGCAATGTACCACCCTTTCCTCCCGAACTTTGGCTCAAGATATTTAGCCTTGCCACCGATGTCCCTGGTCTGCTGAGTTGTGATGGCCCAACTCCATCTGATCTACCGCTTTCCCTCGTCAAAGAGCACGAGCACGGACTGTTGAAAGAATCTCTTATCACAAAGAGGAATATTGTCCTTGTCTCCAGGACATGGCACGCTCTCGCCACCGAGTTCCTTTATCGGAGTGTCCTGGTCACTCACCCAGCTACTCTGTCTTCTTTGCTTGCCACCCTCAACAGCAGACCCTCTGGAGCAGCCCTCTCCGCTCATGTAGGGTGGTGGACGAGACGACTTGATGTCTTGATGCAAGATGACCGTTGTGAGGCCACTGATTACGCCCTCCTGGCCAACATCATTCGACGGTTCCCAAACTTGTCGATCGTTAATTTATCCATGCCCATGCTTCCCTATAATGATTGCTGGCTTCGACAGCTACCCCAATCAGTCGTGATGGCGCTAGCTGAATCTTGCGGTCCATCATTGCGCGTATTTGATTGTTCTGAGTCCATTTTGCGCCCCTGCAGGTATTGGCCCAGCCTCTTGCGCATACGGCACTCGCTGATTCTTTTTCAGAGAGGATCTGATGACGCTGATAGCTGCAGCACCAAATTTGAGCGTGCTCCGCTGCCCGATTTGCTCGCCCAGTGCAGGGGACAAGTCTCCATCTGCCAGACTCGATGTGCCCGTCATGACCAAGTTGCAGTCGGTGTCACTCATGTCAGTCTTTTTGCGGGATTACCTGCCAGACGATAGAAACGCCAACCACTTCCCAGCTCTCCGAAAACTCACCTACGACTGCATCCCTCCTCCATTCCTTGACCATACTTGGAAACATTTTGTGAAGCTGAGCTGCGCGAATGTTACTACCGTGCACCTCGACTATTCCCTTCAAGCCGACTCTCTTCAAAAGGAGCTAGATCTCCTCGGCGAATGTTGTTCGTCTTTGAATGACCTCGTGATTTACATCCGTTCATGGACGGAGATCAAACCGAATCTCACCCTCCCTCCTTCCGTTTCATATCTGGGACTACATTCCAAGTTACGCGAGGCACCCGCGTTCCATTTCAAGCAACTATTTGCCGCCCTTCGTACCATATCGGGCTCGAAGCTCAATACTGTTCGATTGTTGCACGCGGACACGGTGGAAGATTTACGGGAGAACCACCGGTCTCTGTTGGAGAGTGAACTCGCTGATAGCGCTTCTTCTATCACCTTCCGCATCGAGGACCACGAGGGTCATCTCCTGTTGGCTTGATACATGGGATCATGGGTACAGCGACACTCATGCGGTTTATATATTGGTGTATTCTCAGGTGAGAATCTCTTCATTCACGCCACATATTGGCTCATTCATGTTCCTAATCTCCAGGGATCTATTTAAACGTATCATGCATTCGGGATCTGTATTCAATACATGTACACTACTGCAAACATCGCCCTTGCATTGCTCCCGGCATCCGCTAGGATCGCCATGATCAGTTATGCATCTGATGGATCCTCAAGACCTCATAGCCTGACTCATCTAAAGGCGTCCTTTCGGTTGCTAACAATAGACGTTGTCTAAGCGCTAGTCAGGTTATTTTACCGTTCAAAGGGTGCTTACTAAGGAACGAGTGCTGCGTCTTCGCTCCCATGATCGTTATCGATTGAACCGATCCTCACTATATCGCCCATAGTGTCCACTACACGCATATAAATGGCTGATGTGTCGGATAAGGTCGGATCTGTGGCTGACCAGATCGTCGATCCTAGCGGATCTGAAGAACCCCCCCCAGACGAGCTGAATGCAGTTGCCAGAGAGAACGCGTTGAAGGTTGAACGTAATCGCAGGCGTGCTGAGAGACGTGCTGATGTCGCGGACTTAGCGGCCGTGTCCGACGACGAGCCGTTGATTGAGGTGACCTCTCGAACTACTTCTCCCGCTCCTGCTCCCCCAGAGACTCCATCTTCCGTTGATCCATCCTCATCTTTGGCCACGCACCCTGCCTTGCAAAACATTGACATCATACGCACAATTTGCTTATACGTTCACGACGGGTCGCTTCCTGCCCTTGCATCTACATGCCGCATCTTTGAGCACCCGGCGCTTGATGTCCTCTGGAGGAATCTGCAGTCCGTGCAGCCTCTTGTCAAATGTCTACCAAGCGACCTGTTTTCCATTGAAAAAGGACATATAGTAGGTGTCCCAGTTTCATATACTCATTCGCGTCTGACTGAGTTCACGTGCGCAGGTATTACTAAAACCGCTCGACACCAAGATGTGGGATATTCTTCACAAATACACATCCCGCGTGCATTCCATCACGCAATCAGGCCGCTTGGCAGTCATCGAGCCCCTCGGTTCGGTAATGCTGTCTTGTCCTTCCGCACCTGCATCCTTGTTTCCGAACCTTCGCAGATTAATATGGCATGATGCTGATGGAACACATTGCGCTGCAGAGTTCTTGCGCATGGCTTTAGTACCCACGTTGGAGTACTTGAAGATACAGATTTCTTCAGCTTCCTCCATCTTTCTGTCAGTTCTTTCGTCTCTTGGGACCTTTTGTCCTAACCTCCAGACAATGATCGTGAACCTGAGTCCATCTGCAATCAATCGTGACGACTTGCTTCAGAAAGCCTCACCCTTCATTTCCCAATCCATTTCCCAGCTCCAGCGTCTCCAGCGATTGTTTGTATGGGACTTAGGAAACCAAGGCATGAAGCACGTTATGCAGCTGCAAGCTCTACAGAGACTGTGGTTGGACTTGAGCGTACCATCAACTTGGGGCAAACGGTCACATTTGCGGTTCCCCGGCTTTCAAAATTTGGATCGTTTGGACCTTTTCATCGACAATCTCGAGCACGCCACGGACTTCTTGAGTTCGCTTCAGGTCATTAGATGCAAAAAAATTACGATCCACTTCGAACTCACCACTGTCAATTCCTCCGCAAGTAAATCTACGACGCCATCCCCGTTCTTCAGTATTCTCGGGAAGATATGCGACCATGACAATCTTGAGTCCTTCGCGATTCCTGAAACTCCGGAAAACATCCACACGAAACCGAGCGTCTTCGCGCCATTGCATAAATGCCGCAATTTGACTCGGCTGCTCATTGAGCACAGCTGGAAAATTTCTATGACCGATCAGGAGCTCTGCCAGCTGGTGAGAGGCTGGCCTAAGCTCCAAGTGCTCAGCTTCAGCAAGTTTGTCACCATCGATGATACCACAATACCTACATTCCACGGGCTGATCAGCCTACTTCAGCTCTGCCCTGCTCTGACTTCTCTCACTCTTGTCGTGGACGCCACCACGCTGGACGGTATAGATTTCAGATCGCCCGGTGGTGGAGCTTGCAGTAGGGATCTCAAAGAGCTCGTCCTCAGCAATTCACCCATTAAATCCCCGCTAAACGTAGCTCTAATCTTTAGCGGCCTCTTCCCCAACCTACAAGAGGTTGATCTTGATTGTTGGGATTCAGCCCCAGCGACTTTGCCGCGCCAGAGCCAGGCAGTGAAGAAACAATGGGAGGAAGTGAACCTCACCCTTTTCAGCTTCAGCGTCGTAAAGGAGCGACGTGTGGAAGTATAATGATGTCGTCCGACTTTTGGACTGGTACGTTTGAATAATTACCTACTCATTTTCAAGCTTTTCTATGCCTGAATTTCATAGCCTGATTCATCAACTACATCTAAAGGGTCTTTTCAGTCACTAACAATAGACGTTGTCTAAGCGCCAACCACATCTAGTCAAGGAATGCTTACTAATGAATAAGTGCTGCGTCTCGCCCTCATGTTCGTTATCGATTGAACGTGCTGCATCTCGCCCTCATGCTCGTTATCGATTGAACCGATCCTCACTATAATTGCGCATACAGTGCCCACTACACGCATATAATGGCTGATATGTCGGATGATGGCAGATCTGTTGCTGACACGATCGACAATCTTAGCGGATCTGAGGAAATCTCCTCAGACGAGTTGAACCCAATCGCCAGAGAGAATGCGTTGAGGGCTGAACGTAATCGCAGGCGTGCTGAGAGACGTACTGATGCCGCAGACTTAGTGGCCGTATCTGACGACGAGCCATTAATGATTGAGGTGCCCTCTCGATCTACTTCTTCCACCCCTTCTCCCCCAGAAACACCGTCTTCTGTTGATCCATCCCCATCTTTGGCCACGCACCCTGCCTTGCAAAACATTGATATCATATGCATAATTTGCTCATATGTACACGATGGATCGCTTCCTGCCCTTGCATCCACATGCCGTATCTTTGAGCGTCCAGCGCTTGATGTCCTTTGGAGGAATCTCGAGTCCGTGGAGCCTCTTATCAAATGTCTACCAAGTGACCTGTTTGGTATCGAGCAAGGACATATGGTAAGTGTCCCGATTTCATATGATCATCCCCGTCTGACTGAGTTCACATGCGCAGGTATTGCTGAAACCTCTCGACGCCAAAATGTGGGGTATTCTTTGCAAATACACATCCCGCGTGCATTCCATCGCACAATAATGCCCCTTGGGGGCTATTGAGCCCCTCGGTTCGCTAATGCTGTCTTGTCCTTCGACACCTGCGTCCATATTTCCGAACCTTCGCAAATTGAGATGGCGTGCTGATGGAACACAATGCGCTGCACAGTTCTTGCGTGTGGCTCTTGTTCCCACGTTGCTGGATTTGGACATAAATATTTCTTCACCTTCCTCCATATGCTTTCTCTCGGTTCTTTCGTCTCTTGGGACCTTGTGTCCTCACCTCCTGATAATACATATGCGGTCTCCATCTGCAACCAACGACTTACTTCATAAAATTTCACCCTTCATTGTACAATCCATTTCCCAGCTCCACCATCTCAAGACATTGCTTGTATGGGACCTAGGAAATCAAGGCAACGAGCAACTTATGCAGCTGCGAGCTCTGCGGAAACTGGGGTTGTACTTGAAATCATCATCAGCTTGGGAACGACGGTCACATTTGCGATTCCCCGGCTTTCACGATTTGTATTCTTTGGTCCTCTTCATCGACAATCTCGAGCACGCCTCGGACTTATTGAGTTCTCTTCAGGTTATCAGAAGCAAACGCATTGAGATTCGCTTCCTCACTAATCATGCCTCCACAAGTCCATCCACAATGCTATCCCACTTCTTCACTATCCTTGGGGAGACATGCGACCACGACAATCTTGAATCCTTCGCTGTTCCTAACTCGCCTGGGAAAATCCACACAAAACCGGATGTCTTCACGCCAATGCATTCATGCTACAATTTAACTCAGCTACTCATCAATAGCAGCTGGAACATTTCTATGGCTGACGAGGAGCTCTGCCAGCTGGTGAGAAGCTGGCCTAAGCTCCAAGTGCTCGAGATCAGCCGCTTTGTCACCATCGATGACACCACGATACCTACATTCCACGGGCTGATCGGCTTACTTCAGCTCTGCCCTGCTCTGACTTCTCTCACTCTTGTCGTGGACACCACCACGCTGGACAGTATAGATCTCAGTTCGCCCGGTGGTGGAGCTTGCAGTAGGAATCTCAAAGAGCTCGTCCTCAGCAATTCGCCCATCGACTCACCGCTGCACGTAGCTCTAATCCTCAGCGGCCTCTTCCCATACCTAAAGCAGGTTGATCTTGATTGTTGGGATTCGGCCCCAGCGACTTTGCCGCGCCAGAGCCAGACAGTGAAGAAACAATGGGAGGAAGTGAACCTTGCCCTTTTCAGCTTCAGCGTTGTAAAGGAGCGACGTGTGGAAGTATCATGATGTCGTCCGACTTACGCTTGAGTAATCACCTACTCACTTTCAAGCCTTTCTATGCTACAATGTACGCAGCATCTACAACACAAACTTATGCCGTAGTGTGCTTGGATATTGAATGCGCTGGCAAGACCAGTTGATTGTTGCTCCCGCATGTTTTGCGATCTCTTTCCCTCGAATGCATCGATATGCAAGCATCACAATAACACATTACTTGCAGGATGTTAGCTTACATATGCAACTTGCTAAAATACAATCGTGCAGATGTCCGAACTTCTATATATGAAGCTCCAAGTGCTCGTATGTAACACAGAAATGACGCCGCACCAGGTCACCAGGACTGCCGGAAACATATTCGTGGATGGGGGGAGTTATATGATGGGAATGCTAGTATGGTGTATGTTGGGTATCACAGCGTGGATATGACCAATGTTCTAGATGAAATGGCGTAAAATATGCGTGCAGATTCGTGGCGGGGTCTTTGATGATGCATGAAGGCTAGATCTTGAGTTCGCGGAACCCGCGCACGTCAAGCCGCCCGGTGCCGTTCTTCTGCCATTCCTCATCGTCCGCCGCTTTAGAAGCTTGCTTGAATTTCCCGCCAGGAATGACGATCTTTCCCGCACTTGTATACGCAGGACGTAGCTTTGGAAGCCCGAGAGCCTTGCGCTGGCGTCGAGTAAGGGGTTTCTGGGATTCGGGAGGCGGTGTATTACATGCGGGAGGGGTACTAGGAAGTGGAGATGAAGCGGCAGATGATGAAGGGCTGGATTCTGCGGAGGAGGCGGGAGTGGAGAGGTCAGGAGTCGAATCATCCACATCATCATCTGCCCTGACTTGACTCGGGGGTGCGTGAGAGGGCGATCGACGTGAGCTTCGCGTTCGTTTGGAGATCGCATCAGATGTTGATGATCCAGATGATTCATCAAAGGATCGCTTAGGTGACCGTTGAGCTCTAACGGTCGATGTAAAAGACTGGTGGGGACCAGTCGGCTGACCAGGAACAGGAAGTAGCGAGTCTGCATCAATGCTCAAGGAATTAGCGGAAGATAGTGGTGAGGGTGAGCGGGATATGGGGAGTGGAATATGTGCAGGCGTTGGTGGTGCATTTTCACGATTCGATCTAATCCTGTCGATTGGACTATTCTTCAGCATAATCTTAGAACCTGATTTGGCTTTGGTACGGGATACAGGTTTCTTCTTGGCAGGCGAAGGGGTAGGCGGGACTGCGTCAGCAGGTAGCTCGCAAACCTCGGGAAGGCCAGCGTGCGGCCCCCTCAAGTTTCGTATTGAAGAAAAATGTTCCCAATCATGATATCTAGAACGACAGGTCAGCGCGCCAACGATAGGTATGCTAGGGGAAATGACTGACGCGACATATATCGTCCCCTCTGACTCCTGTGAATCGTTCATCATCTCGTCGCGCTGCTGTTGCCTCTTTTTCCTACGCGTATCTCGCTCGTTATCTTGAGATGATGACTGTTCATCGCTCTCGGCACCCGCTTTCCACTCAATGACATATACCAATCCAGGCTGGATGACCTTGACATTCCTTCGCGCAAAGTGCGCAAATGCAGAAAGTTCAAGGTGCCCGCCATAAGTGCCTATAGCGCGTCACAACGCTGCACAGGAAAAAAATCGGGAGGGCAAGCCCTGGCACACCTTGTTCTCGCATGCACCGTAAATGGGCGCTTAGTCCACGCTCATCCTCACAAAAGGGTTGATAGCGATGCGCATGGCTCTCGATCCAGTCGCATATATCTTTGCGCAGCTGGAGGTGCTGCGACGGCGAGCCGTAGAATTGATCGCAGAGAGCCCGAAATAGGCAATTGCCATCGCCCACAGTTTGAGCAGCGTAGAGACCCTGCAAGCGAAGTTGCTCCGTAAGAAGCTGGGTATTCTGTTCTGGATCTGTTATAGGCTGTATAGAATATAAGAATCAAATGACGAGACAAAACGTGAGTAGGGTGCATGGTTGACATGCGTGACACTCACTCTGCCCTTGGATCTGGTTGTGCGGGACCGCACTGGAGTTGGCAACATCAACAAATCATGATCAGCTGTTGTTATCAAGATCGACGTACTCGGCAATGGTGCTTTAGCACGTCTCTGAGGTTTCTTCGATGGGGCCATTCTACTTGTAAAAAAATTCAATGAGTTCTGTATGTGGGATCGTGTTGGTTGTGAATAAAGCAGTTTCGGGGTCCCGAGACCCGGGAACCATCTATGGGCTGTGCCAGCACAGCATACTAGTACACGGGTTGTTGCAGCAGGGGCCCGCGGCTTTCTTATCTAGCGAGCACTGCATATTTAAATTGTTGGGACCAGGGTGCTATCCACGTTTGGAATATCTCAGCAGGAACAAAGTACTGTTTCTACAAGGTCTGAGAGACTAAGCAGTCGGAGTTGTGTCTATGTTTCCCAAGGCAAATATACTTGAAATTTGGCTGAGAGATAATCTCCCCCATAGAGCTGCACTGCAAGTGGAAGGCATAAGCCCGCATGTTTAGATCCTATCTCGATACTAGGTTACTGCATGGCAGAAGACTCTGGATGCTGACCTGAGTCCGCTCCTCATCCCAGTGACGCTCGGCTCCCAACCCCACTATCACCACCCGGCGCCGGGAATGTCTTCTCGCCACCACCTCGATCCGACACGAACTCTCGATATCTGGTTTGCCCATGATGAACAACTATCAGCACCTCATAGAATAGAATTACACTCACATCCTCCCCAGCCTTACCTGTTCCTCGCGCGAAACAGATGGCCGTGTAGTTTTGAGCACTTTCAATAGATTTTCTTGGGTAATCTCGTGCTGCAGAAAACACCAGTTATTAATGGAACCTACACGAAAAGAGCAAGAAGACAAACCTGCTTGGGCGTCACAACGGCACTGCTATCTGCCAACATTCCCCCGGATTTCGAAGCCCTGATGTGTTGCAGCTAGAGACATCTCAACCAAAAACACTTGTCGACACGATCACAGTTCCTTACCCGCTGCTGCATCTTCGTCTCGTCTGCCTTGGATGTCGTTTTCGCCGCATCCTTCCCAGCGCCCAGCACCACATATTTTACTGGGACCTCGTCACTCAATCCCACGCCCACCCTCCTCCGGCCCACCTCGACATCACCTCCACCATCACCATCCAGCTTCTCAGCGTCAATAGCAGCATGCACCACCTCCAGATGTGCATTGTACACAAGCGCCTGCAGGTCAGCACCCGAGAAGCCCTCAGTGATATGTGCAAGCTCATCAAAGTCGACGGAGGATGCAAGTGTTAGCTTCCGGGATACCGCAACTAAAATCTAAACAAGTGCATAAGACAAGTTAAGGCCACATTATATGAAGCACGGAGGGCACTAACGTCTTTTCGGCCCTCGATACCAGGCAGATCGCATAGCAAAGATTTGTCCAGCCGTCCGGGACGAAGCAGTGCGGAGTCAATGAGGTCTGGCCGACTTGCGAAAGTTCAACAACCAGGCGATGCGATCAAGGGATATAACCCACCTCGTGGCAGCGAGGACATAGACTCCCTCGAGCCCCTCAGCGCCATCCATCTGGGTTAGCATCTGATTTACCACGCGATCTGTCACGCCCGTGCTGTCATGTCCTCTGCAAACAAACATTCAGCTCCACCACATAAAACACAAAGATAATGAACGAACCTTTTAGGTGCAATCGAATCAAACTCGTCGAAAAAGAGCACGCAGGGTTTGGCAGCCGACGCACGATCGAAGATGTCTCTCACCTATACAGAGTCAGAATTTCCCTGAAAAACATCATGTATACGCACTGATTTTTCACTCTGTCCGATATATTTATTCAATAGCTCGGGGCCCTTGATACTGATGAAATTGAGCCCGCACTCTTTCGCGACAGCTGACGCAAGTAGCGTTTTGCCACAACCAGGATAGCCGTACAGGAGCAGCCTACACGACTTTCATAAATCACAACCTCAACACAAGGCCATAATTGAAGACGCACCCAGATCGCAATCTCAACGGGGACTGTTTAAATAATTGAGCATACTTCGTTGGCCACTCAAGGGTCTCCCTCAGCACGAGTTTAGTATCCTTCAAGCCTGCCCGCCACCAGATCAATGAACCAACGATAGATCTCCTCGAAGAGAAGCACCTACCGCCAATGTCAGCCCATTCTACGTCCGACTTTTGCAAGGGTACATCCCTCAGTGAGAGGGGCACAAAGCCCTCATGTGCCTCTACAAAATCTTTCGCCGAAAGTGTCACCTTCCCAAACTCTTGTCAGCAGTGAAAAAATTACGCATCAGACGATGATACTCACCTTCTCAACATTCACGCCTACTTCCGAAACCGCCCGCCCAACAGCGACCTGTATCGTGCGCTTGACAAGGTCTCGCAGGTCTACCGGGGAGTAACCCTCTGTCCCTACAGCGAGCCGAGTGTACTCCGGTGGGTCCGATTCGTCGACAACAAAGGACAGTGGCTTCTTAGCCATAGAAAGGCGGCGTGACACAAGACTGGCGAGAATCTGTTTCAAGTCGTTTCAGTTCACAAAGTACCAACAAACCTAGAATAACCCTACCTCCTTCCGCGCCTCCCTTCCCGGCGGAGGAATGGATGCGACATCCTTGAACACATGCAGCGTATGCAGAAGCGAATGTACGCTAGTCTGGCTCTCTGCTGTGGCGAGGAGTACGATACCACGGAAGTTGGAAGGTGCGAGGCGTTCATTGGAACTGAAATGCATGAGAAAGAGCTCTGTTATGTGCCGTTGGCGGAAGGAGTCCGCATGTTCGACCTCCGCAGCGCAAACTTTGTCGAGGTTATCGAAAACGAGTACGGAGGGGCTGTGCCATCGTGCTAGAACAAAGAAGTGACGAAAAAGTGCACCAAGGGTTTGAGCGGGCTTGGATGCGAGCTGGGAGAAGTCGATGTAATGTACGGCTGATTGATGCCGTCAAATATGGACAATTTCAAGTGGCAATGAAATAAATGGTTAGGCCGGGAAAGCATTAGAGCATAGAATATTCCACTCACAAGCATACACGCGCTCGTCTGCTTCGAGTCTGCGAGCTATCTCCTTTGCAACTGATGTCTTGCCCATTCCCTGACGGCCTGTGATCAAGATGCCAGGAACTGCGATATACGTGGATACGCAAGAAAGGCATCGAGGAGGCAGAACAACAAGGTTCGAAAGGGCATCAGAATTCGTCAAAACCAAAATTCGATGCACATACCTCCCCGAACGACATCCTTGCGTGCATGTACGGCGTAGTTGGCAACACAAGTCTTTGTCGTGGCTTCGAGGATGTCAGAGACACCCGATAGGGGGATCGATGATTCCGAGGGTATCGCTGGTGAGGATGACGGTGTGGACGTAAGACTAACGAGATCTAATCAGCGTATGCTGCAGCCAAGGGAGTGTACGGGCTTACTCGTCGAGGGTCCCATTTATTGCGGACCCTTCCTCATGGGCGCCCATCAGCGATATCCTACAAAGTCACAATACATTAGCAATTGTGGTAGAACTACACACAGGAAAAGAAGAAGCGTACCGAACGAGATCCCAATCCCCTACCCCACACTTCACTTCCCCAACAAACATCACATGCGTCTCCAAAACACGATCAGAGATTCCCAGCCACACCTCCCATACATCCTTTCCGTTCCCTTCATCATCTTTTGCTCCTACCTCTTTTTTTGATCCCGGGTGCAGTATCTTTGCATTGCCATTCTCCTGCTCTGTTTCAGCACTTGACTTCATGGTGGCGTTATCACCGGTACCGGATTTTATGATATCCGTAGGATCCTTGGGTGGTTCCAATCGACGCGCACGTGCACACCACCAACCTGAGCGTGGAGGGTTGGGATTCGGGTCGAATGGGATGTACGGAGTGCCCGTAAGCAGCGATAGAGTGTAAGGATGAATGTATGCGCGTGTTTTGCCATCGCGTGGAATAATGAATTCGGGGAAATTGACGAGGCGGGCAGGGAGTGCTCGGAGAATTTCCGACGGATATGAGGGTTTGTCCTGCGTCAGAGGAACGGTTCCATGCTCTAATAAGCTTGTTGAAGATGAGGTTTTGGTTTCGGCTTTCGGCTTCCTATGCGATTTGGGGGCAATGCTAACCTCGGTATCGGTTGTGAGCAGCGCTGCAGTTGCAGAAGTGTCGAGCGAGACTTGTTATTGAGGCAAATATTAATACAGTTTACCAATGTGAATGAGACAGTATGAGAGGAACGCACCAATTCTTAGTCGTACTCTCGTCCGCCCGAGTACCCAAACATTGATCTCCTGTCCGACGTTCGCGACTCGCACTTGGGAGAGGAGAGTGCCTTCAACGTGTGCTGCATGAAGTTCCTGGGACAGGCGGAGTTAAGCCAGCCAGGCAGTCAGAGGACAAGACCTACTACTACGTCCCAGTCATCTGCGCTGAGAGGTTCAGTGCTCACTGTCTTCGCATAAGGGAGGTCATATAATAAACCCAGTTCCACCTGCCGATTCAAGTACGCCATCAGCCAGAGGAGTCAACAGCTGTACGCAGGAACAAGAAGCGCACCACATCTCCTTCTTTGAAGCCTAAGCCTGATGCGTACTGTGGATCTATCTCCAGCGTCTCTATTCCACGTTCGCCTGCAGTAGAGTTGAATGAGGCAAGGGAGGATGCAGAGGCCATGCCGGTCCAGCCAACGTAGGCCTCTCTTCCCTCGCCATTGGTGGACTTGAGGTGGACAGCAAGGGTTTGCGGACGCTGCAATCGCAGTTAGAATAATTTGCAATCAAAATCAGAGTCAAGAGTATGCGACGAAGAAGCTGTGCGAGGTTCGAACATACAATCTGTCTCTCGAGAAGGGGGCCGTATATTGATATTGGGAGATTGACCAGCGATGATTTCAGCGACACGAAGTGCACTCTTGCGCGCCGAGGCATTTTGTGGACGACCAACTGAGTATTAAGACACGACGTGTTAACTATGCATGAGCATTGACAAGCATACCGTGTATAACAGACCCAAAGTTGAAAGTAGTACTACTCTACTAGGACAGATCAGCCGGCGGCCCGGCACCTTTACCGTAAAAGTTGGAACGACTTGCACATCGGGGATTCGAATATTTAAGACTGGTTTGAATGTCGTGCGAAATGTCAAGATAATACTTAATATTTAGGTTGTCGTCTTAGCGGATGTAAAATTTCAAATGTTAAAGAGGTCTTGCACGACAAGAGAAATATAAAGTATCAGCGAACACTCTCTTACTGTCTGAATGTCAATGACAATAAGAAATATAAATATATCTTTAATGCTGGCATAAACTTCGAAATGAAACTTCACATTTAAGACTCGAAAAAACTTCAATTTTAGCACGTGACTGAACATCTGCTCATGTATGAAGTTTAGACCGTCGCTTAGACGGGCGTTAAAATTCAAAGTACCCCCTGACAATAAAACGTGAAAATAAATCATCAAGTTTTATCTCCAGATAAAACCGATCGCCCGACGATCGCCCACTCACGGCTGAATCATCGCCCACTTACAACGTCATCGCCCACTTGAGTTTGAGATGTGAAATATATTAGGGGACCAGACGAGCTAGAACTTAGAAAAACGCATTAACACACTCTTATTCAACTGGTACAGACCAACAATAGCATGACGGGGTGGACAGCTTATATATTGTACATGTACACGAATGTAGTAGAGTGAAACCGAAAATCAACCCTGTTTGACAGTAGTCAGACACCGGTGATTTCTCGAGGTGAATGAATGTACTTACAAAATCATTTCAACTTGTATACAGGCTAGTGCTAGTGCCTAGTGCTAATTCTCTGTAAAAGCTGAGCAGGAGATTAGAGACGCACAAGTAACAACCAATTTATTCTTACCACTTGCTTTGGTGGCAAGAAAACTGCAAGACGCCGCGTCGACATTTTTCATCATTTTGTTGGTGCCTGCATTGAATTTGAGTGAGCCTTTCCACTTCGAGCCAGTCATTGGACCGTTCGCATCATCAGTGAATGTATGTCGCTCACGTGAAACACCCCGTCGAATGTTGTCCAGGCGTGACTGGAACCAAAATTCGCATCGACTGGACCAGAACCCCACGTTTAGTCCTGAGGCAGCCCAGGCCTGGGGCCTGGGCCACCAGGAGACGATTTCAACATTCCCGTCGTCTAGATTCAAACATAAGCGCCTCTGTCGATGTAAACAAGAGAAACTTACTGGTATGCAGATAATACGTCCCGCACATGAAATCTACCTCCTCTTCTGACAGCTCATCATCAAAATAAGTCTGGCCATTAATGTCCAGCATGAGGCCAAACGGTACCGCTTCCCGCGAAATGCCATCGAGAACGGAGGGGAGAACATCGAACCCAAGACTATGTAAAGCCAGCCGCCATATGAGGCCACCATGAAGAAGTGCCGCTCTTGCGCGAGGCTGGTTCATGAACTCGTGACGGTGCTGCTCGTACACGATGTAGTCAGCAAAAACAGGCCTAAAACGGGCGAGTCTGCGATCCTCGGGGGGGAAGACGTGTCCGAGCGAGTATGTACGGAGTTCCGTAGGTGGGCGTCGAGCGTCAGGTGGAACTGAGATTGGCTGCAACGTCTTTATAGCGATTCCTTTTTCAAGGAGGTTATACGCGATCTTGGTGATATCCGAGCCCCAGTCACGCCGGAGGCACATCACAGCCGTGATAGCGTCGGGAACCACCAGTTTCCAGGGCACCAGATTTGACGACAGTGACTCGATTATGTAGAGCCGCTGCTTGGGTTGTTGCACATAGGAAACTCGAATGTGTGCATTCGAGACTGACAGGGACGAGTCAGGTCCTAGATCCCAGAGATCGGGCGGGATGTCTGACAACTGAGATTGAGGGAGCGTGACGAGGTAACCTATAAAACATGTGATGACATGCTTCTGTGCGTCTGGAATTGACGTGATATCCGTGGGGTTGTCGCCGACGAGTCTGGTTAAGTGAGTCCACTGTGTCTTGCGAGTCCAATCATCGAATGTAGTCGATCTGCCTCGGGGTGTAGTGGTGGATGCTGCAAGGCGATATCCGAGATGAAAGTGCAAAATGGAGACAAATCGCTCAACACTACGAGTGTACTGCATTGAGGGTGCAACCTCATAATGACCGAAGTAGGCTTCAATGTCTTTCAAGAAACTGGACAAGGGTGGGGCAGGGGCAGGGGGAGCAGGGGTAGGTTCAGAAGGAGCAGACGCAGGCGGGAAATCATCTTCCTCCCAATCGCCATCGGGAACGCTGGTAAGATCCAATGCATCGCACAAATCCCACTCGTTACGGAACGAGTCGTATACCCTGGTAGACTTGCTATACGACATCCAAGTCATTGGTATCTCAGCCTTTGTGAGACGGATGCGTTGACGAAAGCCGCCAAACTCGTCATTAGGTTGCCATTCAAACACCACAACTGTGCTGGATTTGCCAGGAATGCCGTGGTTCATGGCTGCCCGCTCACGGCTCTGACGCGACTGCCGTTGAGCTGGCGTCTCCGTCTCCTCTTTCCTCTTGTTCTCCTGACGGCGCCGCGCAAAGAATGCCTTGAAGTCTTCTCCTCGCTGCTGTCTAGAGTGGGGTTGGGAGACCGGGAACAGAGAGTCCGCATGTGCCTCGGGAACATCAGACACGGGCTGTGCCCCACTGTTCTCACCCCATCCAAGGGCGCTATCGTCCCAGTTAAGGACACTCTGAGTGTTGTCCTCTGGTCGACCCCACGCACTATCGTCCGGTTGACCCCACACACTTTCGTCCAGCTGACCCCAAGTGTCAGGCGTCTCCTTGCGTTGGACTTCCTCGGTCGCACGGGTGATAGCTGCCGGAGACGGGATATAATGATGCAAGGTAAAATCAACGGCAGCAGAAGTATCCCCAGAAACGCGGACCCAAATCGGAAGCGAGAATTTCTCAAACATGGGCAATTGAACTTGCCAAGGACAGTGAATGGAAGAGATCAAGGCTCCCGTACGTGGCACGTTTGTCGTCAGATCTCCAACGAATGAGCGCGACAACTCAAGAACCCATTCAGCGGGTATGGGATGTTGGGGGTTACTCGTTAAGATAGCCGTCCACTGATTGGCACCTTGGTATCGACGCGTCATGATGTACCACGAGCAGGTGGCGGCAATTACTGGAAATCCGTCAGGCAATCATGAACGATGAATAAACTGGTTGACTTACATAGAAATGCATCGCGCGACCTTATTGCAACCTTTTTAGCAAGGTTAGCGTCTGTATGCCACCGTTGGTACCCATAGGAAGTCGGAGGGCGTGGAAGTTTAGTCCCCCATGGAATCAATAATCCAGCACCCAAACGTTCCTGGCACCAGAGCAGTTTCTGCTCTAACTCGACCCATTTTGCCCGAATATCGCGGTGGAGAATGTGCCTTCCCAATGTATCTACCTCTGTAAGGAGGGAAAACCTGGAGTGGTTGAGGCATCCAAAGATTGGCCCATCGAAGCTAGGATTCAAAGGTACCAGGGGAAACCACGGACGAGTTCCGTACGCCCAGCGAGTGGTGAGTGGCGTATTACTATCGTCGGGAGAACTATCGTAGTCTTCGCGAGGATCCCAAGGAGGCTCGTGAGGTATGACGTCGGGAAGGGAGTGTGCAGTGAGAGAGGTATAAACCTGCCCATCACGGACGATGACACGGAGATTGTTACTCATGGATGCGAGGAGACGCAAAGAGTATCACAGTCAAGACTACTACCGCAACAGTACAAACCGTTATGTTAGGTCAAGATCAGAGACGTTGAGTATATCGCAGTCGTTGAGAATATCGCAGTGCAGTCGTTGAGAATATCGCAGTGCAGTCGTTGAGAATATCGCAGTGCAGTCGTTGAGAATATCGCAGTGCAGTCGTTGAGAATATCGCAGTGCAGTCGTTGAGAATATCGCAGACTCAGAGTATCACAGTCAAGACTACTACCACAACAGTACAAACCGTTACGTTAGGTCAGAGACGTTAAGAATATCGCAGTCAAGACTACCGCAACAGTACAAACCGTTACGTTAGATGAGGAAGAAGGTAACGAAATGGGAGAAGGTTTGGTGCGTCTAATATAGACGTAGCGGAGTTTCAACAAACAATTACCATATCAGTGGCAACAATATGGGGTGTGGTCTGTGGCGGTCTGTGGCCTGTGTGGATTGAGACAAGCGGAGGCAAACAAAACAATGCCACTGTGACTTGGGATGAGTGGAGAAAATTAAAAATTAAAATTAACAACAGAATTTTAACTATGTGGCTTGAGATGTGAAGTAAAGAACTTGAGTTAACCTTGGAGTTGGGATGTTGACGATGGTGATGGAGCCAGAGAACGCCGGGCGGCACGACGAGTGAGAATAGGGCTGCCACGGACGTCGAACCAGGAAGCGACGGATGTCGACTTAGAGTTAGGACATTGGCGGTGGGGATGAAAGTAGAGAATACCGGGCACGACCGTACATACAGTCATGCCCTGGAGAAGGTCGTGAAAGGTTGCTGCGACGAGACGATAAAAGAGGAGTTAATGCAGGGCATGACTGTATGTACAGTCATGCCCTGGAAGAAGGTGAGGAAGGGTCGTTTTCGACAAGGAGAATGGGAGCTCGACAGTACAAACCGTCGAACCTAGTAATAGTTATTAATACCAAGTTCCATAAAGATGAGGGACTTAGAACTTTGGCGACGAAAGCGCCCAACAATCACAAACACCCATATTAGGAAATTGTTACATAACATTGACATTGACTGCTTGACAGTTTGAACTTTGTACTCTGCTCATCGTCCCCATCCTTGGAGCATGACAGTATGTACTGTCGTGCTCATCTAGTTCATCCTTTGTACTTTCGAGCTGCTCATCATCCCCATCCTCGAAGCACGACAGTATGTACTGTCGTGCTCATCGAGTTCATCGTTCCTATCTTCGGAGCACGACGGTATGTACTGTCGTGTCTCCTATCCCATTAATCAACCAACAAGTCCAGCCGTCAACACACGTCATCCAACTCGCTTTCGCTTATTGCGACCCCTTGGATCACGTTGGCCCTGTCTTCTACGTCAGGTAACCAAGTCGTTTGTTAAAATCCAACCCCATTGACCAACCATTAAACAATCCAGCCGTTAACATCTGTCATCCCCTCCACCGTACATACAGTGGAGGTGGAATTGACTCAGTCCATCTACCAATGCGGTGGAGGGCATAATGCAAAACCTATGTCTATGTTCAACTAGCGTGCTACATGTACTGGACGAGAGATAGGTCCTTCATCTCTTCATCTCCTTTCGCTGCTTGTGGGTAATCAGTATCGCGCTTGCCCCTATGGTCATCTTTGTCGATCGCTCCGTCCGCTTCTTGAGCTAGCTCCATGATCTTTGCCGCTAATTCCCGGAGCATCATAATGTCATTTTTGACGTATCCTTCGGTCGGCCCTTCCTTATCGTCCTTCTGGATATCTACATACTCGTCAAATATCATGGCAGCTTGGACACGCTGTGAAAAGTCATCGGCCACATTAATCATTGTTGCCGAAGTCATGTACCCATGTACACGGTTCAGTGCGCTATCCTGAAGGTGCGTCAGTTAGATCCCTGCTGACCAACTGGCCCACTTACCAAAAAGCTGTCTCTATAATTTATCAGCAGGAAGACGCTCATAGATAGCAGTGCCAGTAGTCGTGTCAACATAACCAGTATGTGCGACAGGGACCAGTAATCCCCTGAGGGCGCCTTGGATACCTTCGGCACTGCGTAGTCATACGCCCATATCTTGATTGTAGTTTTCCCGCGCCCTAGCACGGGCGAAGTGCTGGCAATTGTGCAGCGGCCATTGAGATCGCGTGCCTAAACCAGGTCAGTGACATTTTTTTCCGACTAGTCTTAATACTTACGGATATTGTTTGCACAAGGCCAGTGTCCGCGTGGTGGAGGGTTTGAAGTGTCTCCCCTGTCTTCCGATCAAATATATATACTAGCCCATGGTCACTTCCTCCCACAACTACCTTGCCGTCTTCCCCGAATGCCACTTGCTTTGGGACCGATACGCTTGGCAAACCAGTTGCAAACGTTCGAACAGGCTCACCATCACCTTCAAGGCGATATAATGTAAACCCGTCTATTGCATTATCAACAACGAACACGCCCCGCTTGGAGTACACCGCAGCATGACCACTATATAATGTCAGTAATGCGCCCAGGTTGAGAGCGGTAGTTTCTCACATCACTGATTTGCAGCTAATTTCTTGCACTATGTCGCCATCTTCATCCTTCAGTTTCATGCTGTTCGGCTCTCAGCATCAGGCAATGAAAGTATGCAGTGGAAGGACTGACAAGTTGCCATCATAGAGCCCGAACACATAGATGCTCCGGTTATCTGCGAACACTACCGACTTGGGCACCGTATTTTCAAGTCGCACTGCGAAGACGGGCTGGAGCTGCGAGCTTGTATTGAGCGTCAGAACCTGAACCATTTTGTCTCTAGTTCCGACTACAATTCGCAGGTTGCCGTCAGAGGAAGTTGAACGCCATGACAAGCATGTGATCTCAAAACCCGATCCCAGTCTCCTGGCACATATTTCCTGGAATTTTTCCTGTTGGTGTCAATGGACGGTCGAACAGCAAACCTAGGCGCTTACATCTGTGAGACTGCGTCGCAAACATACGATATAACCCAGGCCTGTTCCATAGCAGAGGGTTTCTGCCGTGGTTTTCATAGTTGTGGCCCAAATTGCGCAACTGACTGTTCCCCTTGATTCATGATGATTGGACGAAGATGTGAGTTCTTTCCACGATGTGATATCCCAGAGTTTGATTCCCTCGGTTCCTGTTTGTTTGTTTGTTAGCCCTGTCTATGACCGAGTTTCTTCTTTCTTACCACCGCATGCAAGCAGGTGTCCATCATTAGAAATCGCAAGTGCATGGATAGAGCCATTATAGGCAGTTAAACGGGCGAGCAGCTTGTAACGCAGTGGCTGCGCTGACTTGTTGAACAATGCAAGGAAAGACATTATGATATAATCCGCTGTAGTCGCCCGCTCACAACGTATTTATCTGTACTTCTCATTTGTTTTCAAATACTTTTGTATTGTTACCATATTTGTTTGACTCCATGGTAACTTCTAGTCATCGTCGACGCCATTTGTGTGCTATTCTTCTTATTCTTCTCTATGGCCCTATTATTCTTATTATTATTCTTTACAAGCGCTATTCTTGGTTACCATTTTCGAAGCCCCTTATTGTTTTCGCTCAATATGGTAATCTGTTGAATACTTTACTCTCATGAACCGTCCTTAAGTTCCAGGTAGCTACTCTGTTCTTTCTCTATCATGCGCAGTACTACCATTGTTCCACCTTTCTATGACTCGGAGCCTGGTGCTCCACCACCTCTTCCCCCAATGCTCACGGACCAGCTAGAGCTGTTTGGCAACGCCAATCGTCGCCCGACTACACTTATCACCGATGAAATCCTAGTTCCTCAAGCTAGTATCATTTCCACTGCAAGGGCTTCGTCGTCTACACCCGCCCCTGAATTCAAGCTTGCGAAGCAGATGCGCAAGCATTCTGATCACTCTACCTCTCCATACACCAAGAAAGTCACTTCCACGCACTCCCATTCTCGAATGCCTTCACCCTCAGATTCCTCAGGCGCTTCGGATTCTTTCTCAGACAGTGACTCCTCAACTTCGAGCGCGAGTTCATCAGAAGACTCAAAGATTCCTAAACCTGCCGGTGAACCTGGGCGTCCGGGGCGTGGGGGTTACACACTTCGTGAAGCTTTAGATTGGAATCCAAAGGCATACGCAAAATTCAAGGTTTGCAAATTGTCATTGTACCCTTAGTATTGCAAATTAACTCGTGAATTCCTAAGAGGTCTATGCATAGTCTCATCGACAACCACCTTGACACGACAAAATGCGCTTCTGGCCAAAGTCCTGCGCTATTGGAAGTCGTGCGTGGCAAGGTGAACAGTTTCTCTGAGTCTCGATATTGTCAATGAACTAATCATCTCTGACAGGCGCTCGACAACTTCCCAGACCTTGACAATTATAACAACTTGTGGCCAGTCAACGATTTGATCATGACACGCCTGAAATACACGTCTGGACGCGCGAGACGAAAGGTGGGAGAAATGGCTGTAGGCAAGAGCAAGTGCAAGGCCAGGAAGTGATACCCCGACTGCATTAGATGTCTCCGTCATTATTACGTGCTGTATGCATTCTATATCAAGCTGGCGTTCAAAGATTAGTAGCCACGAGTTTTACGCGCATCAGGGAGAGCGAAACTACATCATGCAAGTCGTCTGCGAAGCTACCCAGAACCCGTCAGTATCAGTTTCAAGCCGGTGCTTTCGAATGTTCAGTCAAGACGCGCATCAGGGAGAGCGAAACTACATCATGCAAGTCATCTGCGAAGCTACCCAGAACCCGTCAGTATCAGTTCAAGCCGGTGCTTTCGAATGTTTAGTCAAGATCATTGTGGCACTGTACTACGACAATATGGCTTTCTATATGGAACGGATCTTGTTTGGCATATATCTGCAGTCCAGCTGAGAAACTCGGTATGTAACAATGCTTTAAATTATACTACTACTCCACACCTTGCAGCTAACCGACAATTGGTACGAGTACTCAGGGGTTTCACAAGAGTAAGATCGCGTGGGAGCCTAGCTCTTGGACGACTACTTATGCTTTGCGCAAAGCTGAAAAGATAGTTATGGTAGGCTCAATAGATTATCGAGTTTACTCACTGGTGAATTATAAAGTCAGCAAGCGCATTATCTCTGCCTCGCATGTTCACAACTGAGGGATAGTTGACTCCAACCCTCATAACCACTGCATCGCCTCGGAACTTATGATCACCCGTACTAAGAAGCACGTTGGCTCGGAGACGAAGATGTCGCTTGAAGAAGATGCAGAATCGATGGATGTGTCTCCCTTCGCACACATTCACGAAACAGTTGTGAACATAAGGCTGCACGGTAGCCTCCTCGAGAAGACTTTCAGGAACAGGAAAACGCTGAGCAGTGCGTGAGCGGCCAGAGCAACGCGTCAACATGGTGACCTGACGGGGTCTGGTCCACGATGCTGAATATAGCCTGCACCGCAGGTGAAGCTCCGGGGTCTGATTTGAAGGTAAATAAAGGGTGTGAGGTAGTAAGCGATAACTTACAGCAGACGTTGGAAGGATATATGTGCGAGTGTTTACCATCTGATTATAGTTTGATCAAGGCAATAATCTAAGAGGTGGGCGATGAATGCGGGCGATGAAAGCGGGCGATGGAAGCAGGCTATAGCAGCGATCCGTCTTTTAATAACTTCACGTGCTGAGTCAAAAGACAATAACCATAATCGTTTCGGATGTAGTTGACGAAAAAAATAGCGGGGAGCCAAACCGAAGCATGACAATACTGCAATGATAATCCTGCGGCGCTAGTTGTCAAGGGTGATGGTACGAGGTAATTGTAAGAGCGAATAGAGCAAGATAATTGTAAGTGCGAATAGAGCAAAAGACAACTGAAAGCGATGGAGATGGGCCTGGACCTGTTGGAACTGTTGTTCATTCATACAACCAAGACGTCTAAAAGAATCAAGACAAAAATACATGCACAAAACTTAAAAAGACCCACGAATGATGTTTGCAAACTGACGATGAATTATTCCCCCGCTATGAGCGCCAATAACATTGACGTCGACATGCAGCATCCCGAGTTTCAGCAAGAAGACGTACAAACGTCTCATGACGCGGATTTATTTGGTGGCGATGAAGACGATGAAGACGATGATAAGGGTCCTGGCGACTTCATGGATGTTCTCAGTCAGCCTCCCACCAGTGTACCGCAATTCGACATCAGTCAGCCTCCCACCAGTGTACCGCGACTCGACATCAGTCAGCCTCCCACTAGTGTACCGCAATTCGACATCAGTCAGCCTCCCACCAGTGTACCGCGACTCGAGCGACTCGAAAAGAGGGCCAGAGAGGAAGTGGTATGTAGATAGTACGAATCAGCTTCCATGACTCATGATACCCATCCAGATATCTGGGAAGCGTCGCATTCAGGAAGTCGACTATTCGCAGGTACTTCGCCAGACTGTGTATGAACAACAAGAACGTATTAACAACATTATAGAGGAAACTGAAGTGGTACGCACGAGAAGCTCATTGGGGATACACTGCTGATCATACCGGCAGATACGCCGAGAAGCTCAAGACCACATTGAGGAGCAACGACGTCTTGCAGAAGAAGAGCATGAGCGCCACACGCGCGATTTCAACGAGCGATGGGAAAAGGCTCTGAGAGAGCGAGAGCGGGAAAAGCAAGTAAGTGCAACAGATGCATTCAGTCAGATGCATGCTTACAAGTTAATAGGAAATTCACATATGGCAAGAGCAGCAGCAAGCACTGCTGAGGAAGAACGTTGCTGAAGAACTAGCACGGCACGAAGCAAAAATAAGTGCAAAAAAAGACCAAGAGGTGAGAAAGAACGACTGACCAAGGAATTACTAATGATGGCAAGTAGTTGGCTGAAGAACTGGCACGACACAACGCAGATTTAGATACAAGAAAAAATCAAGAGGTGGGGAAGAACGACTGAGCACGGGAATCGCTAATGATGTCAAGCAGCTAGAAGAACGCGAGAGAGCCATTTTTTGCCGAAATGGAGCGAAGGCTACAACTAGAAATAGAAAAAATGAGGGTAGAAAAAGAGAACGAGCTCGCTAACATGGAGCAGCGCTTTGCAAGACACGGTAGGCAACAGCATGCGGCCACGGAAATCGGCACAGACCCCACCCAAAGGAACGCTCAACAGCCACCCCACACGCCCCAGAAACCACAGCTCAAGACTCCGTGCCTCGAGACGATTAAAAAGATCAGGAAGGCACGTGGAACAACACACAAGATGCGTCTGGTATCTGTAGTAGAGGTAAGTACTAAGCAGTCGGAACTCGTTTTAAACTCACGTCATAGCAGGACGCTGACGAGCCTATGGAAACGCATCGAGAACGATCATCGACAATTGAGCAAGAGCCACAGCGATTTCAGCCTGACGACGTCTACCCTATGTCTGCGATGGAAAATGCGATCTCCAAAGGCATAGAGGCGGCACTCAGACGCATCCTCGTCGATAAGGATATTTTGACATCCAGAAGCATAGTCCTCGAAGGAAAAAAAGCAGGATGATGAAATTAGGATAGAAAGGGCCGCAGATTTGAGCCACGAAAGAGACTTCCTTCTTGTGAGAGTTGAATTTTTGACGTATATGCTGATG